>NC_080062.1:17831142-17858663 GCF_026212465.1 Amaranthus tricolor | reverse complement strand
ATATATTTATGTATATATATAGTAGAGTATATATAGTATATATATATATATGATATATACTATATATATAGTATATAGTATATATGTATTATATATATATATATATTATATTGATATTATATATATATATATATATATATATGTATATATATATATATATATATATATACATATATATATATATATATATATATATATATAATATATATTGTATATATATATTATATATATATATATATATATATATATATATATATATATATATATATATATATATATATATATATATAGATATATTTATATTATTATATATATATATATATGTATATATATATATATATATATATATATATATATATATATATACATATATATATATATATATATATATATATATATATATATATATATATATATATATATATATATATACATATATATATATATATATATACATATATATATATATACTATATATATATATACATATATATATATATATACATATATATATATATATATATATACATATACATATATATATATATATATACATATACATATATATAATATATATATATATATATTATATATATATATATATATAATATATATATATATATATATATATATATATATACATATATATATATATATATATATATATATATATATATATATATATATATATATATATATATATACATATATATATATATATATACATATATACATATATATATATATATATATATATATATATATATATATATATATATATATATTATATACATACATACATACATACATACATACATACATACATACATACATATATATATATATATATATATATATATATATATATATATATATAGTATATATATATATATATATATATATATATATATATATATATACATATATATATATATATATATATATATATATATATATATATATATATATATATATATATATATATATATATATATATATATATATATATATATATATATATATATATACAACTAAATATATACAAATGTTTGAAATATACAACTAAATATATATATATATAGTCATTCCGAATATACAAAAACGAAACGCTAACGCTCATGACCCTCATCTACCCTATCCAACTGAGGCTGTCTCCTAAGCCTCCTACAGTAGTAAGAGGCGTTCGGGTGTCGCTTTGGCAGAGGAGCGAACTGATACTGTGATGGCTGCGATGACCCAGCCTGCGAGGTCCCCGCAACGTCAACGGGGTATGAAAGGTTCATCTCCTCCAAATGATAGTCATAAGTCGGAGATGAGACGTGCGCATCGGCGGTAGCAGATGAGAAATGCGCAACAACTTCCGGTATGAAGTGCTGGCACTGCGTGCCGACGCCAGCACTTCATACCGACGAGCATGCCTTGCGCAATCTTCCTAACCGGCTCCTCATGGCTGTACCGCATCACTGCTGCCGCGCCTTGTGCCTGCAATTAATATTTAGTTAATGTAATATTATATTATGTAATCGGCAACTTAATCATTTAAATGGAAATAAAGACTTACAAATTGAGTCATCGTAGGCGCAACAGGAGTATAATGTGATGCTACGATGATGCCACGTGGTGTCATCCATCGGCGAGTGATGAAGAGGATCCACGGCATGTAGTCCAGTGTAGTAGGTGCGCCATGAACATCGATCGGCGCACCTTAGGGCAGCAGCTCAAGTCTACGATCCCAATGAGCGATGTGGCGCCAGTTGATCTCCATCCAGTTTGCCGTACCATGATTCTTGCACAAAATCAAGTGCAACTCGAGTTCAGTGTCGCAAGGCGGTGGAATGCCCTGTACCAACCCATATTGGTGCAGTACGCGCTCTGGTATATGTACTTCGACAATGTCGAAGCATATGAGTGGCACAGAAGCCCTCCATGCACGTGACTGAATTCCGAGTGCTCGGGAACAGCTGCATAGGCTTCGGCAGGGTATGGTTCCCTTAAAAACTATAATATATGTTATGAAAATGTAAATGATGTGTTAATTAAACAGCAATAAAGTTAATGAGTACTGAAATATTTACCTGGTTGGGTCGCAGCAGGTCTAACTGATCTCGGTAGAATCCTAGACCGGTCCTGGTGTGCTTGCGCGTCCGGCGTGCAAAATTCCACTGTGAACCATATGCAGCATCTGGTGGGGGTTGTTGCGGAGGAGCGGCACCACCACAACCAACGCTTCTGTAAGATTAGCCGATAAAATATGCTCCCATGCCCACAACTAAGGATTGCAAATGTAATTAGTATGTAATTCACCAAATGTGGATTAGAAATAAATGTTATTGTTATTACCTGTAATATGACTAGTGGTCCTACAATCTCCTTGACGTTCTTATGGGCAACACCACATAGCCTCCTATACAAGTATCTTAGGGCTGCGGAGCCCCAACTATACTCGGCGATGCACTCCCGGGGGTCGTCAAGTAAAGTCAAGTATAGGAGTTGTATTTGGTTGCTTGTTTTATCGGCAAACAAGACAGCTCCTATCAAATATAGGAGGTACGCCTTGGTGTACCTAGAAATTGTGCCTTCATCAGCACCTTCGGGGAGATACGAGAAGGTTTGAACCAACCATGTGCAACGCAAACCACTTCCCCTAATGACTTCCGCTGGAGGGTGCTCTCCTAATATATGTAGTGCACCATGTTATGCCAGCTTGATAGCTGGCGTCCGACTGTAGACACGGCACATCCCTCGATGGGAAGCCGTGTTAGTAAGGCTACATCAAGTAGTGTGATGGTACCCTCACCTAGAGGAAGATGAAATGTGTGCGTTTTCGGACGCCATCTCTCGACCAGTGTTGTGATAATAGTACGGTCATTTCTATCGTATGCAACGAGGTGAAAGTCATACAACCTCGTGAGCTCCAGGTACGGGATGATCCTTTCATCGATCACCCACAGAACGGAATCTGGATGCCTAGTGCCTAACGTGTCTGTATCGGACACCTATGAATATAGACATATAAATAAGTTACTTGTATGTTATCATTAGTAAAATGCAAATCATTACTATCGTACACCTAACCTGGGCATCCCAAAGAGGAGTGCTCCTGTGCTCCTGCTACATAGTTAACACACTAGGGTCTTAGGGTCCTGAAGCTGTTGGATCCATCTCCTTTACTACTGTGTTCACAGTAACTTTAGTTTATACTACTATTATGTAATTATGTATCATACATTTGTGTTGTAAGTTTAACATTATTATATATGTTATAGAGTATCATACTAGTATAATATATAGTATATTACATGGAGTTACAGGTTCTAGTGTTGTGACCTTTACTCTCACAACGACGACAACTATTTCGTTTCATTTTTCCCTTATCCATTTCGTTGGCAATTCTCTTAGACGCCTCTCTTTACCACGAATTTGATCGGGATCATGTCTAGTGGTGTCCAATCCAATCTTAGAACATATAAAACGTTTAAACTGATTCAAATTTATATTCAAGTTGCATGCGAACAACTCTGTCTTCTCGCAACATAATGAACTTTGCCACTACTTTCTCGAATACAACCATTCAAAAAACATACTGTAGTGACGGGAAATGATGCCATTTATACATGAATACAAACAAAATCAACATCATCATCAACTTCATGCCCATACAAGTACATTATATTCATTTCATTATAATATTTTTGGTCTACAAATAAATAAAGTCCATAATGTAACTAAGTTCATACATATATAATGCACATAAAATTCAAATTATAAATCAATTAATAAGTTCATAAATGATATTCCTAATACGAACATCAACATTTCTAATAATATATATTGTACATCAAATTCAACTAATTCATTATGCTCATCAACAATAATACTTCAAGAAACAACATAAAGGTATAAAAACAATTACCTTGAATAGTTATGGATGATTAAGAAGAATGTTGATTTAAGAACTAGTAACCTACATTGAAGAAATAACCAAACTTTATCAAAACCCTAAAAAACAATACATATACTCAAAAAATGCATAAAAGTTTACCTTTGTGCAAGCTTGAGTATCCCAGACTAATTTTGAAGTGCCAAATTGAAAGAAGAATCCAAGAATTGATGGATTGAAGCTAGTCTAATATTGGTTTTGTAGGGAGAAAGTCAAGTAGAATAAGAAAGGGTTTTGAGAATTAGGGAAAATGAGCACGAACGGAGTTGCATTGCATATTTGTGGAGCTAGCTGTTCGCAGTTACTAACTGCAAACAAGTCAAAAAAAAGTCAAACAGTTGTTCACAGTTAGTAACTGCGAACAACTATTTTGTTTTTTTGACCTGTTCGCAGTAACTAACTGCGAACAGCCACAAACCACAGGTTTGATATTTTCACGCTTAGTTTTGGAAATAAATTGAAACTTATCTTATTTCGTTCATTTTGTTGTTAATTCGTCTTAATCATTTCAAATTTTCTCTTAATTCTTACTTCATATGAAAAATCTGACATGGACTAAAACACAAAAAAAATCAACTACCAATATAATAATACAAATTTACATGAGGATAAGCCAATAATAAAACAAGATTAAAAAATTAACATTAACTTTACAGCCTTACTTGTGAATAAAGGGTAACTATGCAGACTAAAAAAAACTTTTTTACCATACGAAAATTTTGAAACTAAAGGGTAATTATGGATTGATCTAGCAATTGAAAATTTTTTATATTGCCTTGTGATAAGAGTTCAATTCTCACCATGTACATAAAAGATAAATTTGCCTAGGATTCTCCAATCTTATCCCTAGTATATAACCAATCACATTATTATTAATGATATTTTATCCTATTCATTAATCCTCAATTTGGGTGTATTTTGATAGTTGAAAATCATTTGACTCAAAACTGGCAATACAGATCTGTATTCTAAGTTTGATAGTAATAAACAATGTAAAGTGTATTTTGATTGATCATGTATTCATGTACATACACAACATAAAACAACCCAAGAAGCAATACTACAAAATAAGTATATTGCTTGTATTTTTCACAAACAAAATCATACATGGTACACCATTCCCACCTCCAATGTAGAAGCATGAGGAACACTAATTGCATAACTAGGTGCCCTTGAATTTCTCCTCAAGAAATCATAACCATAATTTATAGCCATTTTCTTTATCAAACTCGAACCACTTTTAGCTCTCACATACGAGTGTCCTAAGATGAAAACCATGCCGGATTCTCTAGCTTCCATCAGTTCGTGCAACTCTTCCCGTGCCTCACGATCAATTTGGGGAGTCTCGGGGACAACAAACCTTACCCTTTTCCTTGGTTTTTCCAAAGAGTCCACTTTTTGAAGTTGGGATGAGCCGATTATTTCGGTACTATCACCTTCATCTTCCGATAATTTAACTCCTCGATTAGTTGAAAACGATCCTACAACAGTCAGATTTTCCTCATCCTCACTTTTGTGAACATTTCTATTATCTGGCTTTTCAGAGCGAATGAATTCTGCAATGCTACATACAAGATCTTTCTCGAACTCAAACTCATCCTTGTGATGGTCACGATAACCATATCGTGCAATGCATCGATAGATGTGATACTCTTTAGGGCCTATTCGTCCAACAAGGAATCGTTCTTCAGACCCGACATGAGGAACAGGCACATATTTTACACAAAGGAAGACTAGCACCTGATGGAATGCTGGAAGGTTGGTCACAAAGTGCGAGAAAATGGCAGGTATGCCTGAGACAAGCTCTGTTTGTATCAAACCGATTCCACGAACTCTTACAATTCCCAAATTTGGACTCAAATCGAGGAGCCAGTTAATTGGAACCTTATTTTGGACATCAAACTCGTACTTCTTTAATGTGCCATAATGCCAAATATACATGACCATCATAAAGATGAAGGACAAGGCAATAGGAACCCAGGCCCCTTCGCAGAACTTGATAAGCGAAGCTGAGAAGTAGAGTGCTTCTATTGAACCGAAGAAGAATATGAACAAAATCGCAAGTATTACACTCTTTTTCCAACATAATACTATTACTAGAGACATTAGGCATGTGGTTACCAACATCACTGTAATGACTGCTAAACCTGTTCCAACAAAAATTCTAGTCATCATCAAAACTCAAAATATACAAGTCCGAGTCGAAAGTATTGACGAAAAAAGAAAGAAAGAGAATCCTTTAAGATGGTTTGAGCATGTGTAAAGACAGGGTAGAAAGTTAGAAGTTAATGGCATTAAAACGGTTTCCCGGAGGAAGAACTAGAAAGGAATAGGAAGGATTCAGACTTATAGGTTGAGATGATAGAAAAACGAAATGAATGAAAAAGATGAATTCATATAGACGACCACTAAAACCGATCTATTGCTTCATGTAGCCGACTCCAATCTTTTGGTATAAAGGTGTTTTGCATTATTGTTGTTAGTCGGGACTAAATGTTATCATGACTCGAAATTTCATTTAGACTTAAAAAATCTTTACATTGCAATTACCTGATGCATTTCCCAAGTGTTTTGTGTCTCTAAACCCGATAGTAGCAGCAAGACATAGCAGCATTAATATCCAATTAATCTCGGGTATGTAAATTTGGCCGTGTCGTTTAGAAGATGTGTGAACAATTCGAACTTTAGGGAAGCAACCCAAAGCAGAACATTGTTTGATGATAGAAAATGTTCCTGTTATAACAGCTTGGCTTCCGACCACTGCAGCAAGTATCGCAATACCAAGAACGGGCCATCGTATCTTCTCTGAAACGCATCCCCAAAGAAATACATACCGGTTTAGAAATAAATTTTGATTCCCATCTCATTACTAGAGTTTCAATCAATTATACGTATACACTTACCAGGTACAGATACATAGAATCCAATCCTGTAGTCACTTTGTAGAGAATGGTGTTTAGATAGGTAAGCCGCTTGTCCCATGTATGCCAAGATCAACGATGGATACACAACAAAACTGAACGCAATCTGTACAAACGACCACTCGTCAGACATGTATAAAAGAATCCCCCCTCAGAAAATAAAAAGGAAAAACTTTAGTCTGTGCGAGTTGCTATGAGCGCGTACCTTAATAGACAATTGAGAGAAGTGTCCGAGATCTGCAAACATAGCTTCTGAACCTAATGCAGAGAAAACCCCATGTTAGACCAAACTAATGTTTAAGACCCGATCAACTCAACTAGCCGAAAACCTACCACAATTCACTTTTACGCGGCTTACCTGTCATGCATAGTAAGATGCCGCCTAAAGACATCCATCCGCCTCTCTGGGTTTTCCTCAAAAACTTGTACATGTAGTATGGAGAGAGTGCTTGATAGACATAGGGGTTCCAGTGCACAATGTTGTATAAACCGATTGCACTTATGCAAAGAAGCCATGTTATTACGATAGGTGCAAACAGGAATCCAACCCGATGTGTCCCATAATGTTGTAGAGCGAACAACACGATCAATATGAAACAAGCAATAGGAACTTCTATATCTGCAAAATACTAATTAGAATCAGTGTGTGTATTAAGCTCTTTTAAAGATCAAACTTCAACAATCTCGATCAAACTGGAGTCCAGTTCGCTATATTAAAGTAACGCATTCATCCTTCATTTGATCTTAATGAAAGTCTTAACACTTCATTGTAAACAAGTCATGGAGTGAGTATGCCCCTCAAGTAGCCCTATACCAACACTACTATGTCAATTTAAGACTGAAAGTGTATATTGAACTAGTCCTGTAGAAATGGTCTCAATGTGATCATTTAAGACTATAAAAAGTGATTAATTTAAGATTGTGAGTGATCATTTAATGTTATATAAGTAATCAATGTAAGATTGAAAGTGTATATTGAGTCAGTCCAATAGAGATGGTCTCACTATGAGACCGTCTCGTTTGACAATTTGTGATAATAAATTAGTTAATTTGAGCAGCCAAAATACTGTTGAATACCTCATAATACAGGCTACAAGTAGTCATACAATGTTCCCATAAATGCTTAGACATTTCCCCATGCCATCTATTTAATAAAGCAATGACAAGAATGGAGTCACATGTATAGGAAAAACTACAACACATTATTGAGTGTGTAATGATGCTAGGACATAATTGAAGAGCATAAGCCGAAACTCCGACATACATCTTTAATTCCCATTACCTAATTCCACTAGCGGCTCCCACCTAGGCGGGTTCTGGGAGGCAAACATATACAACCTAAAGAGGTGGTTTCCGATTGGCCCTTGGTAGCAAACATTTTGTGCAACTTTATACAAATAGAAGTACACATGATGTGACGTACATCAACATAAACTATAAAACCAACATATAGGAGTCATTATTGGTCAATCAATGTTCAAAGGAATTATTAGTAGAATTGTAGATGCATGAACAAGACAAAGTTATTATCATAAGAATCAATTCCACTGTCACAAACTTGCAGTGAATAGTGCTTAATAATTTTTTTTTTTTTTATGTTTGTTGGATCATAATAAATGATACTCTTTTCAATTCAGAGCAAATATCTCATTTGGGATTTACATGATAGGACTACAATAAATAAGTTTCTACATCTATAATTTAGGAAGGGACCACAATAAAAAGGTTTTCACATGTACAAATTAAGAAGGGGGCCACCACAAAAAGGTGCCACGTGTAAAATTAAGGAGGGGACCACAACAAAAGTTTCTATTTATGTAAAAAAATCATTACATGGGACAATTAGGGTGAACTGACCTAAAAGGGAAATGGGATATTTGCTCTAACTTGGAGGGAGTATTACAATGAATCACTAAGTGATGTGCACTTCTTATTTACATGAACATCGGATGATGTATGATACTAAAGGTTAATAAAAAACAATCTCTTTGCTATCACTAATAAAAGATAAGGGCATATACATTCGACTCCAAAACTCAATCCAGATAGAAGTCACTTCATGTTATTGGGGCAATCGCCATGTTTTTTTAGTTGTCACAAAAGTGAATTCAGTAAAATATTAATATAGAAGCACTAGAAAAGTAAAGTGGTCAATGATAATTTACTACAAAAGATACTTAGAAAAGTAAGCTAATTTGTTTATAATAATGCAATGCATGATTACCAGAATATCACAATGAAAGCATGATGAATTAATTATTTGATGGTATTAGAATATATTAAACCCAATTACGTAAGAGATTAAAACAACTTTGGAAGGTTTCTAAAATGAATGACAAAAATTGACCAGTTTCTTTTCAAACATTTTTCCCTTAATGCCTCCTTTTCTATCTCCAATCACATAACTTCAGCAAAGAGAAAAGACATCTTAACAAATACTTTAATAGAAAACTATGGCTTGTGTTTACAAAACAATATCCCCTCAGCTAAAGGTCAGATAAGGATATTAATTGTCCATTCCATCACAGAGAAGTCATTGCATAAAATCAGGTTACTAGTCAAAATGTCCTATTATGTGTATCTTCAACTTATTCTTTATCTTTCCCTTCCTAATTATTTTCATGCCTCAAAGTTAGTCTATAGTGCAAAAATAAGAACGCATCGCATTACATCGGCCGCGTAATAAAAGTTTTCAACAATGTGCTGAAATTTCCCATGGTGTAAAGATGTAAAAAAACCGTGTTTCAGGCTGTATCAAGGATATTTCATAATATTAGGCGTTACAATAACTCCATCGCCGTTCGTTACTACGACCATGACTGTTACCGCATCACATCAAATCGGCTGTGTTGTAACGGTTTACAACAATGAATTGATATTTTCCATGTTGTAAAAGCGTAAAAAAGTCGTTTTTTCGGTCGTATCAAGAATATTTCATAAGATTAGGCATAACAATAACTGCATCACAGTTTGTTACTACGATCACGACCGTTACTGTATTTTTACACTAAGTTACTAAGACTTTTCATTCTCCATCAAATAACCATGTGTGATTTCATTGCTCCAACATAGGAATAATATCATTCTCCTCCAACACAACAGGTCATTGCCCTAAAGCTATTATACGACCCTAAAGTCCCATCTCGACATGCTTTAGAAATTGACATGTAAGCAATCTTACCCTTAAGAATTTCCTTGATAGCAAATATCGTTGGTAACTTCACAAAAATAAAAGTGCATATAATTTAATAAGTGATCCTAGTAAGGTTTGTTATATACAAAATCAAAAATGAATAAATATTTGGCTTTATTGAGAATGCCCATGTCAAATACCCTCTTGTAATATAAAATTCACAATCATTTTGGTTTCTATACAAAGGAAAATGGTCCATGTGACTGTTAAGGTGGTAGGTAAGAACTCCCTCATATAAATTTTTTTTTTTAACTGTTCAAATCAGCAACTTTAGATGTTGTTTCAAATTATTGCTATTATATCTGTCTCAGAATCAAATTTCAACAAAATTTGACCAAACCAAGGAATGAAATAATAAAAGCCACATATTTGTGCCTAACTTAGCACCACAAGCACTATTATGATGTGAAATTGTCAAATCCAAATGAAAAACAAAACATTGATTATGCAATATGGCAATTAGGCATGCATAAGAAAGCAAAAGTCCATCTTGAACATGATTCCTTTGGACGCCACCATATTGTACATGTAATAAAGAATGATATTTGTGTGATTCACTTAGCACTAGTACACATGATAATGTTGTTCTTTGTTCATATTTTCCTGTTCCAAAATACTTACACTATTTGACTTTTCATGCAGTCCAATTCACTAATTTAATCCTTAATATCTTTAAATATGAATAATAATAACTTATAAAAATTTGATATTAATAATTTTTGTATTGAGATGAATCAAACAAGATCCCACTTGACATGGTTTAACTTATAAATTAAAAACTAATCACAAATCAAGAGTGATGAATAAATAGTGCATTATCTTGCAATGTAGTAAGTAATATGAAACAGAGAAAGTACACAAAAAGCCTATCAAACATTAGATCCGCAAAAATATGCTAATCTTAACCAAAATTATATGATTCCTAATAATTGTTTACTTTTTGTGAATTTTTTTCATACACTTTCTACATGGTATAGATGATAAGGAAAAATAATCACAAGATCAACATACTTGAATGTAATGCCAAGCTCAAGATTCATGCATTCATAAGTTTATCATTTCGAGAATTATAAATTAGCCTAAGAAATAAAAGGTTTTTTTATTATGTTCTCCAAATAAGAGTTTAATTCTCAACGACTTAAGGAAATTCAAAATCAATTTGAATTTGGTACATATGCAAATTTAAGCCAAAGCTATTTTAGAAAATTTAGCAAATTCAATGAAACGGAATAAATTGAAAATATAATAACAATAAAGCTCAAAAGATTATTTCAGTTCAAAAAGATTCAACTTTCACTAGCCTCTCAACCCGAATGAATTAATTTACTCAAGATCAAGAATCAAATCTCGTTCACATCATTAACGAATTACGGTCACATTCAAAGAGGGGAAAACCCATCAATTTCAACATCAAATGCCAATTAATTTAAAACAAACCCAGAAACTCACATTGATGATGCTCCCTAGAAGTTGTTAGTGAAAGTTCCAGCCCAGAAACAGCTGAAAAAACTGCAATCACAATAAAAAAAAAAAAAAGCCTAACCAATTAAAAAATTCCCAAATTCCCAACATCCCAAATCAAAATCAAATTAACCCAACATTAGAAATCAATTTTATTGAAAAAAAAATTAAAAAAATTACCAGAAATTGCAGGAGTTAATACACCATCACCAATAACCATACAAGTTCCAATAAGAGCCAAAATTAGCAAGACGTTATGCAAAGTCTTGTGCTTTTCCAATGTTAATTTCAAACTAGATTGTGCAGCATTTTTATCATCAAAATCATCCTTTTTGTGGGTATTATAAGCAGAAAGATCTTCATCATGAAGTTGGCAATTAGGCAAAGAACTAACACGGGCATGTCGGCATAATAGAGAATATAAGGCAAAAGTACCACCTTCACCATTATCATCTGCTCTAAGGACAATAAATACATATTTAAGCAAAGGGATTAGGGTTAATGTCCAGAAAACAAAAGACAAAACCCCATAAATTTCTTCATTTGTATCGGAATGATGAATATCTTCTGCAAATGCACTTTTGTAGACATATAATGGGGATGTACTCAAATCTCCATAAACAACTCCTAAACTTTGAAATGCTAGAGTTAGAACCGTCCTCCATGATTCTCTCTGCAAAAAGATTCAAAGATATGAAAATGGGTCTATGATAATACCCCTATCAAACGAGATAAGAAGGTTGCGATGAACAAGACCCTGATTTTGTATTGAAAATGGGTCTATGATACCATATCCACATCAAACGAGATAAGGAGGTTGCGACTAATAAAATCCAAGACGAAAATGGGTCTATGATACCATACCCATATCAAACCAAACGAGATAAGAAGGTTGGACCTGATAGTGTATTGAAAATGGGTCTATGATACCATACCCATATAGGTTGCGACTAACAAGACTCTGGTAATATATAGAAAATGGGTCCTACAAGAAGTTGCAAAAATGGGAAAATAAGAGATGTATTACCTTGATAGGATTGTTGTTTGATTCAAGATCCATGTTAAGGAGTGAGATTGTTGTTCATTCAACTAGGATGGGAAAATTGAAAATGATTGATTATTAAAAGATAAATAAACAAAATTATTATTAAGTTGAAAAAAGCAAGTGAAATTAAGATTGGTTATGAACCCAAGAAGGAAGAAATAATAATGGAGGACAAGAAAAGGAATGACACGAAACACAAAAAAGAGGATAATTGAGAAGTAGTGTAAGATTGGTTGCTGCTGTTTTAATTGTTGGGAAGGTGGAACAAGTTATTTAGGAAGGTGGAAGAGCGGTTGCACTCAAGAGTGCTTCTTACTTACAATCATGGTAGAACTATTATCACCAATGGAATAATATTTGCACAGAATTGTGATATATAAAAAAAAAAAAAAAAAAAGAAAAAAAAAAAAAAAAAAACTTTTACTGATTATAATTGATTATTAAATTATAAATTATATATTAATTTATTGATTAAAAATTAAATTTTACTGATTGCAAACTAGTTTTACTAATTATAACTAATTAGTGCAAATTATATTTAACTTTTACTAATTAAAATTTTATTTTTTAAAATAACATGAACTAAATAGATTCTAAGTAGTAAGAGATCTAAGTAAATAACGGCGATTGGAATATTTGCGAATCACGCGAATGTAGAAGAAATGTAATAGGATGAGGCTTTTAGAATTTTAATTTATCTTTTTTTTATTTTGTTTGTGTTTGTTTTGTCGATTGATTATGATTTTCTATAATACTTCCTCCATTTATTTTTGTTCTTCTCATTTATTTTTTGCACAATTTTCAAAGAAAATTTTAAATCACAATATCTCTAAATACACATGATAAAATTTTATCAAAAATACATAATGAAAAAGTATATATTAAGACGAATCTAACAAATTCTCACATGGATATATTTTATCTTCTAAATATGTGTCAAAAACATTAATCAAATTTTTCTCTTTTTATAAAGAATATTCTAAATGAAAAGAACATTAAAGACCAAAAGAACTAATAAGGAAGAAGTGATAAATTGGAAGGTGATTGTTGAGCCGGAAAATGAGCCTAAGAGCTATCACATTGGTGAATTATTTTTATTTGAGTGAGAATTTTTTTAGGTAAAAAAGCATCCCATTTTATTTGACACACTTTAAAAATTATCTTCTCTTTAATTTCATAAAATTAGTATTCTAGTGGTTTAATGTGTTTAATCTTTTTATTATATTTTTTTTGTGGTACTAAAATTATATCTTCATAATATTTTATAAATTATTTTTTTGTCTTAATAGAGTAAATAGAGAAAATAAAGTGGAAATAAAATATAAAGTATGACAGGAAACTTTTTTTCTCATGAATGGAATAAATCTTAATAGCAAAAATTTAAATATAAAAAATCTGATGTGGATGAGAAGGAAAGTATTAAGAGAGATTGGTGAGAAATTTTTTTTCATCACCATTGAGAGTGCTCGAGGTTGGGACCGTTTTTACTTGAATCGTCCACATAATCCAAACTATCATGAAAAGAATATGCTATGTATTTGAATACCAAAATGAAGTTCAAAACATGTAAATATGCCATTGTTAATTTTCTATTGGGGCCGTTTTATCGTGAGATAATTTTACTAAGATCAGTTCAATTTTTTTTTAAATCGCTTTTTGTAATAGTGCAAATTTAGTTTTCATTGGGGTTTTTTCTTATGTTTTTTACTAATGTGTTTTTTATATTGGCTCATCTCACAATAAGCAGTCTCATACAAGATGGATTGGATTATCATAATATAATTAGTGATCATAAACATTAGAAAAATATAACAACTAATATGACAACGATTGTTTTGTCTAATAATCGTGATATAAAAAGTAGACTCATATGCAATATTAGGTGTTTTTAATATTAAGAATTGGAGGGGACCACCTAATATAGTAGACCCATGTGCAATATTGGATATTTTTAATATTAAGAAAATGAGGAGACCATCTATAAATATAGGTTTTAAAATAGAAATAGGACAAATGAGGTAAACTTACCCGATAAAAAAATAGGACAAGTAAAAAGTTAGAAGGAGTAATAGAATTGGTTATAATGAAAAATAATGTTCAATAAGAATAAAAGGAGTAATGATTAGTTGCTTTAAATGGAGGTGTTAATAACAACTGATAACTAATTGTCAATTGGAGTGACTAATAATATAATGAGGATCTTATCAATTAATTTGATCAATTAATTTTAAAAAAAATTATTCAAAGTTTCAAACTAGCTAATTAACTAAACACTAAAATTTAATTTATTGACTATTAAAATTATCTATTTATACCTACTTAAATTACATTATTTAATAAAGTATTTTGTCAAACAATATTACAGGCGCATTCATGGTCCAATGGTAGAGATAACTACACTTGTTTTCTTTTTGGAGGTTTTTGGGGTTTAGGGTGGGGTTACGGCTAATGTAGATGTCTGACAAGAAATACTGAATTGGGCGGTGTATATACTCTTGATAAATCTAATTTATCGGTCTCCAATTTGACCATTTATTTTAATCATCAATTTATTTTGGGTGTTATTAAAGTTCGCCACCTCTTTTCATTTTATCGCCACCCTTTGAAATTATGTATTTGCCTCTAAAATTTAAAAAATTACAAAATTGCCACTTGACTTAAAACTTAATTAATAAATGTAAATCACACTTAATAACACTATTAACACTTTAATCCGAAAGATTTGTCTATATATCGAATTCTCAGACGCGTATGAAGTACTAATTCAAACACGGTAATATCTCTCTAAAAACTCTTAAACAAGCTGTTACCTGTAATCGGTTAACTATGGATAACGAAAGCGACTATGAATCGGATGCGGTACGTAAATTTTTCGATTTGAACCGTTGAAAATTTTTAAAAAAAATTAAATTAAATCGCACAAAACTGGGCGATTGATCCATAGTTCAGTCGCACAAAATTGGGCAACTAGACCATGATTCAGTCACACAAAACCCGGCGACTGAATTTTTTGCGACTGAACCATGGTTCAGTCGCCCAATTTTGTGCGATTTATTTTTTTTTTTTTTTAAATTTTTTTTATTTATTTAGGTAATTTTATTATTATTATTATTATTAATTCTTTTTTTATTATTAGTATTTTTATTAATTTTTGTTATAATTATTATTTAAATTTTCGTCATTAATGTAATTTTTTTATATTATTTTTATTTCAAATTTGCAGGAGTTTGAAAACTTTGGAGACAACGTAGACTACTCCGGTAGCTTTGTTACGGATAGAGAATTTATTTCCGTAGATGAGTTACATAGTTGGGCCGATGCGATAGCAATAACAATTGGTTTTCAATTTACACGTGCTTCTTATAAAAAGAAAGAAGGATAATCTAGAGTTAGTGTCTATTTAAGATGTCACCGCTATGGTAATATTAGGGGTGATGTACATAATCTAGATAATACTGCCCGACCTGGTTCTAAAAGTAGAAGTTGCGGGTGTAAATTTTTGATTGTAGGAAGTAGTCGTAAACCAGGAGAAAGACCTTGGACGGTAAGGGTGTGTCCTGGTGAAAAAGGAAAACATAACCACCCGTTCTTAGTGTACAGAAATGGTCATGTAAGGGCGAATAGGATCAATGTAGATATTCGGGAGCACATACTACAGCTTAATGCAACAGGAATGCAACCGGCCTTTATTATGAATTCTATTAGAGATAATTTTCCTGGTTTTTATGCTAGTATGAATCAGATATATAATATTAGGCAATCAATAAGGAGAGAAGAGATGGAGGGTAGGACTCCCCTTCAACACTGTCTTCATATGGCCACATAATTTAATTACGTGGTCTGGACAGACTTGGATAGCGAAGGGCAAATGAGCAAACTATTAATTGCCAATCCTACCTCTATCCAAATGATATGTACGTGGCCGTATGTTGTGCTGATAGATACAACGTACAAAACGAACAAACAAAAGTGGCCACTATGTGACGTGGTCGAAATGACGCCAACCAATCACAACTTCTTGGTTGCGTTTTGTTTGATGCGAGATGAGGCGGCTGTGTCGTATTCGTGGGTGTTGCAGGGATTGAAAGATATTTTCGGCACTGCTCAGACTCCTAGCGTCATTGTAACCGATCGAGACAAAGGTTTATCTGTAGCTATTCGTGACGTCTTCCCAGGTAAAAAGGTTTTGTTGATTAATTATTATCGTTCTATCTATTGAATATGTCTTAATTACATTCAATGTTTTGTTTTATGTAGATGTGCGGTATTTGTTATGCATCTAGCATATTGCCAACGACGTTGAGAATATGGTGCACAAGTTGTGTGGCGGGAAAAATTCAACAAGACCAACTATTCAGACAGGGCAGATGGAACCCCTTGGTTGAAAGTTCTACAATCGGGGAATTTGAACAGAGATTGCAAGCGATCGTGAGTACATGGTCGTTAGGAACAAAAAGATTGTTTGGTATCTGGCTGGAACATGGATTCCACTTCGAGAGAAATTTGTGCGTGCGTGGACGAATAATTGTTTCCACTTGGGTAACCAGACTACCAGCAGAGTTGAAAGCCAACACTCGTCTTTCAAGTATTACCTTGGTAGCGGTAATAGCTCATTCGATACCCTTTTTAAAAGGGCACACGCACAGATTACAAATCAGCAAGCCAGGATCCGACAAGCACTACAGGAATCCATGAATTCTGTAGCAAGGTCGTTGCGACAACATTTCTTTAGACCTTTATATCGCCATGTATCTATCTATGCCTTGGAGCAGCTCCAGCTTGAGTATAACCACATGTTAGAACTAGGTGAATTTGTATTAAAAAAATGCGGTTGTGTACTTCAACAAACCCATGGATTGCCATGTGCATGCTATTTACATATGTGCATCGGTTCACATGGTGCTTTGTATGTGGATGACATTCATCAATTCTGGAGTAATTTGAGGTACACGGAGGTAGGAGACGAGACCAACGAAGGAGTACGATACGCGAACGCCAATGATAAGGAGTACTTTCAATCTCTGGTCGATGAAGTCCTTAAATCTGATCCCGCTGTTGTACGCCGAATGTCTCAGGTACTTGAATATGAACTACACCCAGAAGGAGCCGAAATACTTGAGCCTTACGCAAGTCCACCGAGAAAGGGAAGGCCAAGTACAAGTAAAACCATGAGAAGGAAAAAATTGCATTTGAATATAGCAGATCATCTTCTCGTGGTCGAAGGTTTAGATCTTCATCCCGCGGGAGATCTAGTGGCAGATCTAGTAGTCGAGAAACGCAATCTTTAGTAGGAATTAAGGAAAGCACCGGGCGTGCATAGTGTAAATAAAGTTATACATATATGTTGGGTGAATGGAAATCATTTTGTCAACTTTTAATGAACGGCGATTCCGCCCCCCCCCCCACTGCCGCCCATCCATCAACGCTGGAGAGAAGTAGTTGACAACTTCACCAGACATATTGACACACATTTCACTACGAGGATTATGCTCTGGAATAATCTACGCGGGCCACGACCACGACCAAGTAATAACACCGCTGACAATGTTGTAAATTTAGATACTCCATAGTCTTACGTGTTGTATAAATCCTTATTTACTTGTATTATACAAATAATACACGAGATTCAATTTGTATATAGTCCATAGTTATACTATTGTATATAGTGGTTGTTATAGAAAATATAGAACACATTCATTGTGTATAGCAACGATGTAATCATGAATTAAATGTGATGTAAATAGCGTCGACGAAAATAAATACAATCATTAATGTAAAATAGTTGAAGTATAGACTATGAAGGGCCATGCCCTTTAAAAATTTGCCATTCGGCAAATAAATCTCTACAATCATTAAGGTATATTTCTAACGCATGTCGTTGACGGGGTTCATATCCGCGAGCGAAGGAGGTAGTCTAGCCACTGGAGCGAATCGACTGGGCCATTCATTGAGAAACTGAAAAAACAAAAGGAAAAAAGGAGTTAACAAGATATAAAACAACATCAAAAAAACACAAAGACATAGCATAAAACAAGTATATTTTCAAAACTCACGTATTAAGCTCTGCTCTGAGAAGGACCAGGACCGGAAGTCGGGCCTTCGTCGGGGGCTATGTACGGGTGCAAGCACACTCTGAACCAGTCAACGTAAGTAGGTTCCGCCTCTGATGGAATAGATGCCCGACGAAGTCCCTGCTCAACAACGCGGGCACTAAAGGGGAACCTATTCCATGCCTCCAAATAAACAACAGAAGAAGCAAAGGTCACGGAGTAGGTGTCGTGTGCCGGTCGGAGAGCCTTTGCTGGTCTCATAGGAGTGGGGGGAATAGCCTGCATGAATCCAATCTGTTGCAATGTCCCCTCCGGCAAATACACCTCGACGATATCAAAGCACGTGATACCCCCGATGATGGTGGTGCATGGGTGCTCATTCAGCAACGCTTTAGGAGCAGAATTGTACGGAGTCCATTCCACCTGGATGCAGGCCAAGGTATTAAATAAGAATAATGTAAAATTAAAAACACATGCATAACAAAATTAACTTTAAGTACAATACCTAAGTCTCCGTCATTGAGTCAAGAACCCTGCGGCAGTCCCTCAGCCTGTCCACCTCACGACATGGTTTTGTTCGTTGACCACATCTCCGCCCTAGTCATGTTTGGCACATCTTCTCGGCGAGGATGAGGGCGGAAAGTGGGAAAGTACTCATAGATCCATGTCTGAAGCAATGTGAGGCAGCCCGTAATGGTCTTGCAACCAGCCCTAGATGCCATTCCGAGCTGCCTATACAAGTAGGCCAAGGTCATCGCACCCCAGGGCACCTCTTGCTAATCAACGTTCACGGCTAGTAATGGGTGAGGTCGCATGCCAATTCTGGTCTTATCCGCCAGCAAGGTAGAGCCGACGATAGCCATGTAGTACGCTGTCGTCTAGGTATCAATAGCTTGCGACCTATGACACAGCCGCATCAGTTCAGCAACGTTCACGCAGCCGTAGGTGAACGCACCTCTACGCCGAAGCTCAGACATAGGCTCCCCGAACAGATTGGTGATACCGACCTGCCATTCAGCCTCAGAAGGCTCAGCCGGCAGAGAACCTTCAATAGACCCAATATTCGTTACACGTCGTGCAACATAATCGTCATTTCCCCCCATGGCATGTGGAAGGTGTTCGTATCCGGCTGCCACCTCTCCACGAACGCCGATATCAAAGCACAGTCGATGTGCTGGTGCATAATGTCCGGTAGTCGGCCGAGGGAAGTGGCAGGTAGAACACCATTTAGTGCATCGGACATATCCCTTAGTCGGATGATGGACTCCACCGGCCTCTTCCTAATACGGCAATCCAGAATCGGAGGCGTCAAAAATAAGTTTAGCTATGTGCCCGCCATAGCTAGGGATCAGTCGCGTATCTGTCGGCCCCCCGGGCTGGGGCGATGTGACTAACCAGTCCGTGTTAGCGGACTGTGAGGGCTTGCTCTCTCATGGCGGCTCATTATCGACGAAACTACGTCCTGCGCACTCAATTGCGGCAGAAGAACTAGGGCCGCCACGTGCGAATCTCCCGTCGGGCCCCTGAACAACAATCCAGTCCAATGGGCGAGAATCAGGAGCTTCATATTGAACATCATCAGCATCATTATCATCAACACTAGAAATCCCCTAACTACTTTGGATGCTGCTAGACTGGTCATCAAGAGGGGTTCGGACTAGGTCTAGCGCACTCGACCTTTGGGCAGTACTGTGTCTGGCAACCTCTTCCTGCCTAGCCCTTCTAGCAGAACCCGTTACCCCCCTCTCATGCGGGTCCCCTCTGTGTAAGGTAGGCCTAGAACTATTACCTCTCAACAATTGTCTAAAAAACACTTTCCTTTTCCTTGATTACCAGCCATTTACTACAATTTTTGACAATTTCATTAACTATTAATAATAAATGAACATAATCAAACATTACGTTACATTAACCACATGAACAAAAAAACAATATTAATTTTCTAAATTGACAATAATCATAAAAATAATAACAACATTAACAAAAATAATAACATTAATAATAATCATAACAATAATAACACAAATAATAACAATAATCATAACACTAATAACCAAAAAAATAATTATAAATAAAATTAAAGGATAATATAATAATAATAATAATAATAATAATAATAATAATAATAATAATAATAATAATAACAACAACAACCACTATAATAATATAATAATAAAAATAATAAGAATAACAGTAATAATAATAATAATAATAATAATAATAATAATAATAATAATAATAATAATAATAATAATAATAATAATAACAATAATAATATAAATAAAAATAATAATTATTATTCTAAAAAACAAAAAATGGAAAAAAAACAAAAAAGTAAAAAAACAAAAAAAACCAATAATAAAAATATTTTTCAAGACAACATACAAAGTTTATTAATAATAATAATATTAATTATAATAAACATATTTAAAATAATAAATTAATAATTAAAAGAAAAATAATAATTTAATAATAAAAATAATCACAATCACAAAAATACTAAAAAAATTAATAATAATAACAGTAATAATAATAATAATAATAACAACAATAATAACATTAAAAATAACAATAATAATTATCAAAAACAAACGAAAAAAAAATTATAATGAATCGCCCAGATTTGGACTATTCAATTTACTTTTTTTTTTAAAAAAAAATTATAATAATTTACATTCAAAAAGATAAAAAAAACCATAATAATAACAATAATAATAAAAATAATATAAAAAAGTAATTAAAAATAAAAATAATAATAATAATAATAACAAACATATATACATTAATAAATTAAAAATCAAAACATAAATATGTATTTAATAATAAAAATAATAACAATCACAACAATAATAACAATAATAAAAAAATTATTAATATTAACAGTGATAAAAATAATAATAATAACAATAATAATAATATAATTAAAAATTATAATAATTATTCAAAAACAAACGAAAAAAAAATAAATTGAATCGCCCAGATCTGGGCGGTTTAACTTTATTTTTTTTCGTTTGTAAATTTAAATTAATTACATTCGAAAAAAATTACCTCGATTAATTGTTTGCAGATTGAACTTAATTTTTTCTCCAACAATTTGCTTCTGTAAGTTGGTTTTTAAGTGTGGTAAGAAAAATTTTAGTGAGAATGTGGTATGTATAGGAAATTTTAAGCTCAATGGCAAAATCGTAATGTTTGGAAAATCCAGGTGCAAATACGTAATTTCATCAGGGGGTGGCGATAAAATGAAAAGGGTGGCGAAATTTAAGGGTTGGGTTTATTTTTTTGTGTTTGTTTCAATCCATTTCCCCTTTCCAACAAATATCACTCATTTTACAACTTGTGCAAAATAAGTAAAACAGAGGGAGTAGAGGTTATTCCTTCGAGTCATCGGATCGATTTTGAGTCAGATGTTTCAGGTCGGTTCAAAATCGGATTTTGGGTTCATGGGCGGTTTTGGGGCAGTGCAGGGTGCCCAACCGCATAAGGCCCGAAACCTATAGCGCCCCAAACGTAAAACGCCTCATATTAAAAAAAAAATCATATTGGATTAATATACTATTGTGGTAAAGTAGTTGGTAAGAGTTTTATTTAATATTTCTAAAGCAACTCTTTAACTTTTACTTAATATATTAAAAAAAATCATATCTTCAAAACCTATTAATTATACATTTTTTCTCTCTGTTTCTATTTATTTCCAAAGCAACTTTAACTTTTAAATATTTCCTCTTACATCATTTAATTTTTACACATTCATCTAACATCAACTATCACTAACTTAATATAAAAAATAATCAACAATTTATTTTTTAATTTTTCAACCCTTCAAACTTATACTCTTTTTATTATTAGTCATCAATTTATTACTATTTTTTCTCTTCTATTTTAACGTTAGATATTTAACAATTTAATTTAAGTTATTTTTATAAAATCAATATTAATAAAATTAGAAATTATTGAGCTTTCATTTAAAGGTAATGATATTTACAGCCCTTAGGGTTGTACATAAAGACTAACAAATTCTTTTTATTATTAATAACTTTAAATTTTCAAGAGAATCTAGTCCAAAAATTGAAAAACAATTAATATTTTATATAATGATTTTAATTTCCCAAGAAATAATAAATAATTAAATAATAAAGTATAATTAAAATATTTATGTTTCCAAATGAAAAACAATATTAAATTATATAAATTAAATATAAGATTTTTTCTTATAAGGCTATATATATCATTTTCCTTCATTTAATTATAATACTTAAAATTGAAATTGTATTGAATTTTTATTTTAGTTAAACAAAATATCTCTTTTTAATTGTTAAGGGCCCTAATTTTTTGAAATTTATGAAATGTAAATAAGACCTCGAAATTATGTGCTCCGCTCAAAAGTCGATGTTGAATTTTATAAAATTATTTATCTATTTTTTGTTCGTATGAATCTTTAGATATGTTCCACCTTCCGGAGAGTAATGTGTTTGCTGTAAACAACTTACTAGTACTTATTTAATGGATATGGACCACTCCACTGAGGAGGACTAAGGTCATGTTGTTTTCATTCTTTTGGATTTCAACTTTATTGTATGTAGTACTTGTATTATATAGATCCTATTTAGACCCTCGGTTCTTCTATTTTATACTATTTATTGGGATCATCTCCCCAAATACCCAATTGTCAAATTAGTAATGTTGGTGAGTAGTTTCTAGATTTGGTTGAAGTCTATAGTACAAAGGTTTTAGAAAGTTCCAGAAGTCTCCAAAGCGGGATAGACAAGTAGAAATAAGATGTTTTGAAAATATCTTTTTTAATTTGAGAAGATCTAGTGGGGGCTATAGCTTTGGTACGGTATAAAATGTTTTAGAATATTAGAAAGGTCTTAAACACTTTAATAGTATTATGTAAATATTATAACAGTTTAGGTTGTTCAGATTAAGGACCTAGAATTTTCTTGTATACTTATATTGTTATTAGTATAAATAACTAGTTGATGTGTGTGGTTTGAGTCGAAGAGTCCAAAGTCAAAGTGCACACAAATATGTCGAAAATGAGTAAAATGCAAAAATGTAATAGTTAGACACAAAAAGTGTGAGATAGGAGTGATTGAGGGTGCTACCATTGTTACGAGAAGGATAATATACAATTTAATTGTCTAAACGTGAAGGAAGACCTAACGAATTTAAAGAAGTTAAAAGAAAAGTCGGATGAGGTGAAGTTGGATGAGATGGGGTTCCTCCAATGTATTCCCAACAAGAAATATTCGTAAAGACAATTTTTTGACTCAAAGTGATAAGAAGGTAGTTAATCAAGAAAAGTTAATTTTAGATTTGCGGTCTGGAACCACATATGTAGAGAACAAGAGATGTTTCATACATTAAAAATGGAAAGATGACCATATTTAAACAAGTGACAGTCACGAGCTAAAAGTTAAAAGTTTAGAGAATTTTAAGATAAGATTCGATGATGGTTTTATCAATGTAACAACCCGACTTATCGTTGACTGGGTAAACAGGGTCATCATTGGGTTTCGTTTCCCAAGAAACTGAAATCACACTTCCAAAACTCAAGCAAAGGGGTCACAAGCTCTTCAACGTGTCTAACTCAGCTAAATCCCAAATAAAGCATATATCTAACTAATACACAAGATAAACATACAATTCTCTACAAGTCCGGTATAACCAGCACAGCCAAAACAAATATACATTTATCCAAATCCTAATACAAATCTACAAATTCCTACGTGCTCAGCTCAATATACATCCTTGGAACGCTATTCAACACCGCTAACCCATCGTCCCCGACCGGTTCCGATCTGTAATCAGACTAAAAGATGGAAATAACAGAGGATCAGATTAAATTGAGTGAGAAGCAACAATTCAAAACAATTAAACACAACAATTCAAAACAATGGTTTAAAAGCAACATCAGTTACCTAGATCTATGTGCGCACAGGGAGTCTAGTTGAGAGGAACATCCATAGCTCTAAGGCTATGTCACTCTCGGGTGAAGCTAGTCAATATCTCAATGATAATTCGCTTCAAAAACAAGGAGTAGGGAACCATGTTCCTCAACTCCGTCAATGACCCGCTCGCAAGCCCGATCCATTGAACATATCAATATCAGCATAATCATTCATAACATTTATCACATTCATATAAATTTCACAAACTTTAAATAAACATTTTACAAATGGTAGCCTGGCCAGACCCCTTTTTAAGGGACTGTTACTACTCACCGACGATGTCGCTTCAAGGTAACGAATCCAGCTATCAACTAGAAAGGTTCCTTGATGACGTCGCTTCCTGAAGCATAACAAACATAACATCACAAAAAAGCATTCGATACTACAAACTAGGTTCATATAGCTCATTGCATCTCCTCCTAAGACCGTAACTTACTCATGGATTCTTTTCTAGCATATCTAATCTTTAAAGAATTATGCGTGTTCTAACCCAAGCTGTAATATGTCATCACGATTTATAGACACGATCTAGACTTCTTTAACATTCTTCTCAATATTACTCACCTTAAGGACTCTCCTTATATTTCAATCAAACACAATTGTGAACATACAAACTCAAAGTCCAAAGGTCCTCAAAAGAATATAATAACCTATTCAAGAACATTAAATCATCCATAACCTTACCATCAACAATCATTTTCCATCAATTTCTTAAATTTGATGTTCACAAATATCATACTAATCCTCAAGATCCATCAATCTTAATCCACATTCCACAATTTACTACTAATTATTAATTGTCCATTTCTTTTAATTGAGCAATTTATACAATGAATCTCAAATGCTTAATTTCATGAAGTTTTGATTGAAAAGAATAATTTTGTACAATTGAATATAATCAAGAAATGATAATCCAATTGCATATATCCGAAAGATGCGGCTAACAAGATCAAATAACAAAATTAACAAAAGAAACTTGACTACCTTCTTGCCTTGTACCGGGATGTGCCGAAGGAAGAGATAGCAAGAAGGCACGATTCTTCGAAAATGCTCAAGAAGGTAGGGCGACATTCATGGTGCAGCTGTTGGGTTTCAAGAAATCAGATGAATTGAGAGGGAAAGAAGGGTTAGATCGCAATTTCATGATCAGAAATTATAGAATTGAAATTCAGAGAAAGAGGGAATCATACCTGTTATTATTTTGTTCGTTATTTCCGAAAATCAAGGAATCAGATGGAAGAAATATGATTATTGGCTTCGAAATGGTTGGCTTCAAAATGGTTGGCTTCGATTATTGTTGAAATTCGAAGTCAAAGGAACCATGGAAAGAGGTTTTGTTCATGTATAGAAGTATTTAGCAAGACAATAAGAAATTTCAGCCCTAATACCAGAGAAAATGTCGAAAGAAGAGGAAAGAATCGATTCACTTGATTTCTGCTGTTGTTCGAACATTTGAGAAGGAAGATGATTGAAGGTTTTCGAAAATGTAAGGGTTTTGGGGAAAAGAGGCAAATGAAGAAGATGAATAATAGATGAAAGGAGAGGAAGAAGGTGGGTAGAGCTGCGTTTTTCTTTGAAAATCGAAGGCAAGGAATGACGGGATGAGGCATGGATTTCGAAGGTTTTGAGAAGGCAAAGCAGGGTTTGATTTTTCTTTTGTGTTGAAGATGATGATGAATAGTGAAACGCGTGTAACTGGTTTCCTATTTTTTTTATTTTATTTTATTTTTTTTTAAGAAAAAGGAAAAGAAAAGAAGGAGTTAGATTAAGAATATTTTATGTCATGTGTATTTAGGATCATTCTCGCACTGATAATTCTCTTAAACTTACTCGTCTTAAAATATTAATTTTCCCGAATGTTACAATCAAAACCTTCTATGATGTAAGATATGCACCATAGTGCTAGTGCTAATTTCATATCTTCGGGAAAGTTGATAATAAATTAGTGAATGTATATTGGTAAAGGTGGTGGTGTAAGGTGTATTCTTGTAACCACTTAATGTACAAGGTAAAAGGGCAGCAAATAACATTTTTGGGATAATCTTCCCAAATACCAAAATACACAATTAGTAATGTTAGTAAGTAGTCCTAGATTTTGTTGAGGTCATTAGCATGTAAATTTAGAAAGTTCAGCAAGTTTTTAAAGTGGTCTAGAATACTCTAAAAAAATCAAATATTCTGAAAATATATAGGTTAATCTAAAATATTATAGTGGAGACTGATATTCTAGAACATTCTAAAAGCATCAAGTAAATAATAGGAAGGTCTAGATTATTTTAGAAGGAATTAGAACATTCTATATTCATGCTATTAGTATAAATAAGTAGTTGGTGTGTGTAATTTAAGGGAAGAGTGCAAAGTGATAGTGTGCACAATTGCACAGTGTTTGAAAGAATAGTGTAACATTCCGTTAAAATATCAATATATATATATATATATATATATATATATATATATATATATATATATATATATATATATATATATATATATAACTCCTCCCTTAATGCTAATCAAGGGAGGAATTAAGTATGCTTAATTAAGGTTTTGAAGGGTCTAAAATTCATTTGAATTACATTAAAAATTCAGAAAAATTCCTTTACTATTTACTCCATTATTTTTGGCCAAAGTGTAGTATTAAGAGGACAAGTGAGGAAAATTCTTAAGTTGAGTTTTTGGATATTCAATTGTATCATTCAATCTTGAATCCTTGAAATTGTAGGTTTTTAAATTTTAATTCTTTAATCAAAGTTTTTTTTTTATTTGTATTAAAAGAATTATTGTTCTTAGTTTTTATTTTGGTTATTTTCATACATTACACATTTCTTTAACAAAAATTTAATTTGTTAGAAGGAATTGTGTTTATGTGTATGTCTTCTTTTTTTTTTTTTTTTTTTTTTTTTTTAAGTTTTCATGATTTATAATTCTTTAACTAAAATTTAATTTGTTAGAAGAAT
>NC_080062.1:17796142-17821142 GCF_026212465.1 Amaranthus tricolor | reverse complement strand
ACTCAAAGGCCATTGATGGTGTAGACAAGATGCCGAAAGGAATGACCGCGGCAAATTGGGAAGAGATTGACTCAAAGGCATTATCGTTAATTCAATTATGTCTTTCCAACGAAGTGCTAAGAGAGGTTGTTAAAGAAACAACAACCAAGGGGATATGGGAGAAATTGGAATCACTCTATATGGCCAAGAGTGTTACCAATAGGCTACTTTTGAAAAAGTAGACTCTACGATCTACACTTGGAGGAAGGTAAACCTTTAAAACCTTACTTAGACGAATTTTATTCCATTGTTATGGATTTGCAAAATATTGATGTCAAGCTTGATGATGAAGACTTGGCAATTTACCTCTTATCTTCTCTACCCCCTTCTTACAAAATTTTAGAGAAACTCTACTTTATGGTAGAGATAATTTGAGTAGTGATGATGTGAAAAATGCCTTGACACAAAGGGATCTTATTAATTCATAATTATCACAAAAATCAAAAAGTAGTACGAGTGATGGATTGTTTGTAAGAGAGAGGACACAAGATAAAGGTTCCGCTAGTGAAAGTGGAAACTTGGGTAAAGGGAGGTCAAAGTCACGGGGGTCTAATAAAAATAAGACTTGTGACTATTGGAAGCTTAAAGGCCACATCAAGAAAGATTTTTGGAAATTGAAAAAGAAAAATGATGAGGAGGCTAGGGACGGAACTAGCAATGCGGATGCTAGTTACGTCAATGATACTGATGGTGGTGGTGTATTAGTTGCCACACATGGGTACAAAGATAGTGATGAGTGGATTCTTGACTTGGGGTGCACATTCCACATGACTCCCAACAAGACTTTCTTCCAAACATTTGAAAGTGTTGATGGGGGAAATGTAACCATGGGAAACAACACAACATATAAGGTGGTTGGTGTTGGGAGCGTAAAAATGAAGATGTTTGATGGAATGGTGAGGACCTTGACCGATGTGAGGTATGTTCCGGGTTTGAAAAAGAATCTTATATCTTTAGGTATTCTTGATAAAATCGGGTGTAAAATCACTTGTGAAGGTGGAGTTATAAAGGTTGCAAGAGGGTCACTCGTAGTGATGAAGGGAAAGTTGAATAGGAGTTTATATGCTTTTAAAGGTTCAACTATCCTAGGCTCGGCAAACATTTCCACAAGCACAATGTCCGATCACGACACAAAGCTTTGGCACTTGAGACTTGGTCACATGGGAGAATTAAAGAGGTATGTTTGAACTTTCCAAACAAGGTTTTCTTGGAGTGGAAAAAAATGATAGAGAAAAAGACTAGTAGGAGCATCAAGACCTTGAGAACCGATAATGGTCTTGAATTTTTTGATAATAAATTTCTTCAATATTGTTCTAGTGAAGGTATTGTTAGACATAGAACTTGAGCAGAGTGTCCTCAACAAAATGGTTTTTTGGAGAGGATGAACAAAACATTATAGAGAGGGCTCGGTGTATGCTAAACCAAGCCAAATTGGGAAAGAAATTTTGGGCCAAAGTGGTGGCTACGACATGTTATTTGATCAACCGCTCACCTCATACCACCTTGAAATTCAAATTGCCACAAGAAGTGTGGTACAACACTCCGGTAAATTATTCTAGTCTTAGAGTCTTTGGTTGTCCGGCTTATATTTATGTAAATGATGGTAAGTTAGAACCTAGGGTTAGAAAATGCATCTTTGTAGGATATGGAGTGGGTGTAAAAGGGTATAGGGTGTGGTGTAATGAGTCAAAAAGAATAATTACTTCTAGAGATGTTGTATTTGATGAAAATAGCATGTTAGTCTCTAGTGTAGAAAAGCCCATTGATAATTTTGTAAGTGTTCCTATTGATGCACAAGTGGAGGTTCAACCTTCCGATATTGATGATGAAAAAATTGATGATGATGTTGTTCAACAAAAGTCTCCTTCTTAGTCCACAACTAGACAAAGAAGGAAGATCGTGGCTCCAAGGAGGTATATTGAAGAGTGTGATTATGTTGCATATGCTCTCAACATTGCTAGCGAAGTCGAAGGGTTACATGAACCAAGTACGTACAAGGAGGCTATGGCCTCAAATGACTCAAGTAAATGGTTGATAGCCATGAAGCAAGAGATGGAATCTCTCGCAAAGAATGAAACTTGGGATATTTTTGAAGCACTAAAGAAAAATAAAATTGTTGGGTGCAAGTGGATATTCAAGAGGAAGAAGGGTCCTTCTAGTGGTATTCCTCCCATATACAAAGAAAGGGTATTGCAAAGGGATACTCTCAAATTGAGGGTGTTGATTTCCATGAGGTATTCTCACCGGTAGTGAAGCACTCTTCTATAAGAGCACTCTTCTATAAGAGCACTACTTGCTTTGGTGGCGATGGAGAATTTGGAGTTGCATCAATTGGATGTGAAAACGGCGTTTCTTCACGGTGAGCTTAAAGAGGAGATTTTTATGAAGCAACCAGAAGGTTTTGAGGTAGCCGGTAAGGAAAAACATGTGTGTAGATTGAAGAGGTCATTGTATGGGTTGAAGCAATCGCCAAGGCAATGGTACAAGAGGTTTGATTCCTTTATGATTTCACATGATTTTATAAGAAGTTCTTGTGATAGTAGTGTTTATCTTAAGAAACTTGAAAATGGTTGTTCGTTGTATTTGCTCTTATATGTTGATGATATGCTAGTAGCTTGTTGTTCTTTGTTTGAGGTGGAGAACTTGAAAGAGTTACTTTCAAATGAATTTGATGTGAAGGATCTTGGTGAAGCCAAGAAGATTCTTGGAATGGAGATTTTGATAGACCGGGCTAAGGGTGTTTTATACCTTAGCCAAAGGAAGTACATTGAGAAAGTTGTGCAACGTTTCTCTATGGATGATGCCAAAGGTGTGTCTACTTCTCTTGCCTCTCATTTTAAATTATCTAAGAGGTTGTGTCTACAACCAAGTTTGATTTGCGTGTTGACTTGGTTGGTTTAGCTCCTTGTTTGAAGTAATGCCTTTTTGGGGCATTTGAGGTGTGTAGGTTAAATTTTGTTTATATTCTTGTAAGATGAAGTGGATTGATGAATGCTTTGACTTGGGTGAACTCAAGTCAAGGTGGAGATTGTTATGAATGGTATCACGAATGGTGTGACTTGAGTGCACAATTGATGTGTAAATTCATATGTGAGTCTTGGGTTTGAAATTCAATGAGTATGGTAATGTGGGTGATTAAGTTGTTAACTTAATGATTGTAGTGTTTAAGTGTGATTTATTGTGGTGAAGTATTTATGGGAATTATTGTTGTTAATGATGATTAATGAAGAAGTGCAAAGGGTCTTGGAAGATACTTTGCTCGAGCAGAATCTGACAGATGAAGTCTGATGGTTGCTCGACCGAGCCGCTCGATCGAGCGAGCTCTTTGGGTTGGTCGAGCGGACAGACAAAATGCATCCAGAAGTTGTCTGTAGCTCGCCTGACCGAGCCGCTCGACCGAGCGAGTTCTCTGTTTTGGTCGAGCGGTTCCTCTGACATGCCTAGGATGTTGTTTTTTCGACCTTTTAAGTTCTTGAAGCTGTTTCATATTATTCATTATTCAATATTAAGCATGTATTAAGTGAGCAATTGTCATTGAATGTACTTAGTACTATAAATAGAGCTCTCATACTCACTCAAACACACATAAAACACAACCCCTAAGCCAAACACAACCCTTTGTTTTATCTCTTACACAATTGTAATACTTTATTTGTAAGAGTATTTTATACTCTATTGATATAATATAAACAGAACCTGCACATGACGGAGGATGTAGCCATTATTGGGTGAACCTCTTTAAATCTTTGTGTCTCTTTGCAAGTTCACATCATCAAACGTTGTTTATTCTTTGTTATTTGTATCGTTCATCTAAGTTCTTAGCATAGTGTCGATCTTAGCAAATTATTTTCAATTAGGAATGTCAAAGATCATTTTAAACTTTAACATGTCATCTTTACCGAAACTCAGTCAGATTGTTATCATGCTTCAAGTTTTTGATTTAAATTGATTATAATTCTAAAATATTAAATTTTACAGCCGCTATTTATAATTGAGTTAAATTTAAGGGATATATTAGTGGTATTTCGATGTGCTCATTCTTTTTTCTTAGCCATTTTCACAACTCAACCATCATTTCAAATCATCACCTTGTTTTGATTCATAAAAAGGTCCCTGAATTAAAATAGAAGATTAATTTCAAACATTGTTGCTTGGCTTCCACAAGTATATGAATTAATATTAAAGGTTAATTCAAACCTTTTTGAATAAAAGAGTGGAGATTAAGATTGTATTTTATTATTCATATTCTCCAATTCTCATATATAATAATCTTATATAGATGTATTATATTTTGTTTCATAATTACTTATTGTCTTAAATATAGACATTTTTAAATAGCATTGTATGGACGGTAATTAGATTTTACAAAAAGAATAAAAAATAGATTAAGGTAGTATTTGGTAATATAGAATTCATTTAAAAACAGAGAAATTAAATTTTGGTATTCAAATTCAAGAATTATAAATGACATCTATATACTTGAAATTCTATGAAATTGACTTAATTTCACATTTTCAAATTTAAAGTTTGCCAAATATAATATTTGACCCAATTCAACATTTAAAAATGAATTCTAAATTGCCAAACATACCATTATGGAATTTTGAGCTAACCTTTTATGTGTGCAAATTGCAATTCGTATGTCTCACCCCCAAAAATTGGCCCTTTGTAATTATTTTTGTCCCTTGCAATTACCATGATAATAGTAGGTTATATAAGAAATCTATTATTACACCAAATAAAAAAAAATAAAGAAATTTATTAATACATCAAAGAATAATAGTGAAAATTTAAAAAATACAAAATTAAAATTGATATTCATACCTTAAATTAGATGTAAGAGATGCCCGAGACAAGAATAAAAGGCATAATTTAGTTTTATATGTTGAAACTTATAAATAATTTCCTTCTTGCGATGATTTACTTAGAAAGGAAAATTTATATTATTGGTTAATCCAACTATAAGATGAATAGAATATATAGGAGGACTTGCAATATTGTTACAACAAAATATTGTTCATATCTATTGGCAAAAATTGTGGACTAACATTTTAGTTTCAATTGTGCGTTATTTTTGGGCCAGATAGATAATTTATACTTAAATTTATTGGTTTTATAAGCAATTTATCATTGTAAATGTTAAATATTTTTTTGATTTTTCAAAGTCATATGCCAGGTGAATAGGTTTAGACGATAAAAATGGTAAATTATTGAAATTTTATTTAGGATATTCTCTAAAATATTATTACATTTACATATTTTAAAAACTATGTTCTATTGAATTAAAATAATTACCAAATGTATTGTTTAAACTTTAAACCTATATAGTCTAGATACATAAGTTTGAAAATTTGATATATTTTTATTATGATTTTATTAAATTTGGAAAGAAAATTCTATAATTGAGATGAATAAGAGGTTTTAATCTTCTTCTTTATTGGTATGATTATTATCTCTATAATTTGGGCCGTTAAACTTCTTAATTGATATAATAAATGTTATGTATAAATTTAGTAATTGTATCCTTAAACAACTTTAGACGTAAATATCATTATTATTTATTGTATGAAGTTTTGGATGGATGAATTTGTGATAATATGAGCTAAATTGTCTTCTCTTGTTTATAGACGTCCAGAGTCGAGCGAGATATGTTTATGTAATTGGAATAAGGGTATATTTTCTTTATCTAATCTAATTGAATCTAATCACAATTTACTAAAGTTTAATCTAATCGGATTAAATCTGATCAAAATTTACTAAAATTTGATCTAATCTGATTTAATCTGATCTGATCTAAATCTTTTTAATCTGATCTGCTCTAGTCTGGCCTAGTTTAGTCTGATCTGATCTAATCTGATCTGATATAATCTGATCTAATTTGATCTTATTTGGTTTCATATAGTTAATGATATTGTAATATTTTTTAATGATAAAGAATAATTATTTAAGATGATATTTTTGGAAAATGAAATTTTTTTCATAAATCTAAACAAAATTGTACAAACAGTTAGACCAACCAACCAAACTAATTTGCATCAACATAGACAAAAGAGTCCACCTTCTAAAAAGGGTTTCTCCTTTACTACTCTTCATGTAAATAAAGAAAGGAAGGAGCCCAAAAGACAAAATCAAAACATAACCTACATAGGTTCATTACAAAGATGACAAAGCCAAAAGCTCAAACTATGGATCCAATGGGTATCCATTGCAGTCCCTTAAGTTGAAGAACTAGAGGACGATTCCTGGTTTCCTTTTTGACACTCAGTAGGGTGTGAGCAACAACAGGATCTTTGTTCATCTAGATCGCTCATTTGCGAGCCTTCTAGATATTGTAAGCAAAGACATGATAGAGCAACAATGATGACTTGCTTTTATAGCTTAGAATCATGCCATCTTCTATATTTCCAGATGTTTCTCATAGGAGGAGACATTTAGCACTATAGTCATTCAAACAAGAGATGCTTCATTGTTTCAGGGCAGAGCCACAAACTGGACATATATTATCCTGAGTCATCCCTATGTTCATAAGTCTGCATTTGCTCTTTAGCTATTCTCTCACAGCAAGCTACATGACAAATCGTGCTTTAGGAACTGAGGATTGATGTCATACAATCTTATCCCAACAGAGTCTTAGTTGGGAACAAGAGCAAGCTTTGTAGACCTTCCTAATGGAATAAGTCTTGGGATACCCATTGCTTGAGTTCATCCTTAAGGACCTTAACCTGGTATATCATCCTCATAGTCCAGCTAGCGGTTGGAGGTGAGTTGTAGACCAATCAGTTGCCACCTGTTGTGAACACCCCATGAACTCATTTAACCCATAGACTCTTGCATAATATAGATATGCCATGCCAGTTTGCCAATTGCAGCAGTATTCCACAAATCAAAGTTCCTGATCCCTAAAACACCCTCTTCTTGTAAGTGCAGATATTGGACCGGCTAAGATTACTTGGCTTCATGCTTTCCTTAGTGCCATGCCAAAGGAAGGATCTACAAACCAAGTTGATCTGCTTGATCACATACTTGGAGAGACCAATAAGAGGAGATAATCATCAAGACAGAATTAACAAATTGAAGATGCCCAACATAAGAGAGGTGCTTTGAATGCCAAGAGCGAATTCTACAAGTCATCTTATCCACCAGTATATCATAATCAACACTTGTTATGCGTTTTGGGGATAGAGTCACACGCACATACTGGAATGGTAAGGATCCTAGGGGGAAGTGTAGTATTTCAAAGATCCTTTGTTTGATAATAGGGCATGCACCAGCAACATACACTGCTGATTTACCAGTATTAGCAGTCAAACTCGAATGAGAAAAGGAGCAGGCAAGAAGCTAAACTCTGCACAGAAGCCCCCTGGGCTTGATCAATAAGACTACGAAGGACTAGCTTAAGCCAAGTGCAAATCAATTTGGATATACACTTATAGAGCACAGGACAACATAATATAGGTCTGATATCACTAGGAAATGAGGGGAAATGAACCTTGGGCACCAAGGTGATTGAGGTGATGTTCCAGGCTTTAAGAAGCTTCCCTGTTGAAAACAAGTCCTAGACCGCTGCAATAACATCAGGTCCTACAATCTCCCAATATGCTTTGTAGAATTTAATATTAAAGCCATCTAACTTAGAAGCTTTTCCATCAGGAATACTCCATATGGCATCCTTGATTTCAGTGTTAGAGAACGAGAGGTTCAGTAAGTTCTGTTGTCTCTGATCAATTCTAGGTCCAGATTGCGCAATACCAAGATGAGTTCTTTTCTTGTTATCCATCTTAATATAGAAGAGATGTGAGTAGAACTTATAGAATGCATCTTGAATTTGCTGAGGATCTATAATAATAGCATCATTAAGGCAAATCATATTAGCTCTATTATGGATGGCTCTTTGTTTGATGCTTTGATGAAACACTGAAGTATTTTCATCACCATGTTTAAGCCAAGAGATTTTAGCTTTTTGTTTCAAGAACTCTCCATAGTCCTGTTTGGTTGATCTATATTCTGCAGCAAGATTATGTTCTAAACTAGCAAGTTGCTTATTTTCAGGGTGCTGGTGCAGCTGTTGTTAAGTATTCCAAAAATTTCCTCAATTTTCTTGAGTTTGACTTAAATAGGCTCTTGAAAAGCTGTTTTAAGTAAACCCTTCAACTATTTCAACTTCTGAGTAATTTGAAAACTCATGCATCCTATCACCCCGGACAATCTTTCACGATAAATAGAAAAGAGGGGTCGTTAGTCTAGAGATTAAAAAAACAAAAAGGTTTCTTACCACAAGGTGTGTTGAAGAATTGCACAAGCATAAGAGAATGATCAAAATCTCCTTCGTGTCGGAAATGGACCTCCGCATTTGGATATGAGTCTTCCCAAAGTAGTAGGTTTCCCATAACTCGATCAATCTTGCTAAGTTCTCTCTTATCAGTTGCCTGTTTTTTTGTCCGGGTGAAGAACCTACCATTAGACTTCAAGTCATGAATGCTACAAGTCATCATATAGTTTCTTAATGGTTGAATTTCCTGGGTTCGAACCCTCTAGGCACGACGTTCATTGTAATTTGCAATACAATTGAAATCACCAAAATATAATCCAAGGTCTGGTAACAAGCCTAGCAATCCCCTCAAGAGATTGAAATAAGCAATCCTTTGAACTCTTTATAGAAGCAGCATACACAAAGAAGCAAAAGAAAGTGTCCCCAATCATAGGCTTCACTTCCAAGTGCATGAGCTGATGTGTGAAGAGTAGAATATTGATAGAGTAAGAACCTTTCCACCCAATGAGAATTCTACCATTAGCCATATTGTGAACCTAACTTGCTCCCCTTCACCTTAGTTTCTAGGAGACCAAAAAAGTTAATGTTATGAGGTTAGAAATCTTGCAACCTCCAATTGTTTTTAGCGCTTGTTTAGTGCCCTAACATTCCAAGCTAGTATGTTGGGTTGATGGGGCAAGTTCCATCACTATTTATTATACCAAATGTGACCTGAACAAGGATCAGGATGCTCTTCAGCTGTATCCTGCAATACATAAAAACTATTTCTAGAAACAACATTGCTAGTAGGAGAAAGAATAGGAGTAGGAGTAGCATTGTGAGCTACAACAGTCTAACTAAGAGTCTTACCTTTTGCCCTTTGCGCTTTTTGGAAACCTTCTTGATCAACCTAAGGAGAATCCAAGTGTGGCTTCTCAACTACTGATCTACATGACTCCCCTAAGTGTCCCAATTGATTATATTTATAGCACTAAACAGGTTTCCAAACATATTCTACCCGCTGAGAGGTAAGTTCACCAAGTTCATTTTCAAAGAAAATCTCATCATGAAAACCCTACACAATGTTAATATCCACTAAGACACGAGCATACATCATTATTCGCTTATCAATGGTGGCACCATCAAGTTTAAGAACAGGTCCAAGCATACCTGCAACCTTAGTAAGGCAATTAGAACCCCAATACATCACATCTAGGCCAGGGAAGCGAATCCAAGGGGACATTGAACATATTATCTTTCTTATAAGACATGGATGGAACCCAGGACTTGACAATGAAGGGCTTCTTATCAAAGAGGATCCTATTCATGTCATAAGCAAGGCCTCTCGATTGCTGGTCCTGAAAACGTACAAGAAAGACACCTTTGCGCACCATACCAATCTTATCAATGGGTAAATCTTTCCAAATTCTTTTAAAAAACCAATCCACCACATGGAGAAGAGTGTTTGCCCTAAGAAAAAAACAAACTACAGTTGACTCCCAATAGGTATATCATCAATAACATATTCCATCAAGATTTTAACAAGTTTAGGAGCAGTAGGATTACCTTGTGGAGATCGATTTTGAGTATTGGGCAAGGAAACAGTAACCGGCATCTCAGAAACCCTAATTCATGGGGGAAGGACACTAGGCTGCCAGTTCTACAAGTACTAGAAGTATTAACATATGATAAAACAGAGTGGTAAACCTCGACTAATCTTGTGTTCACCAGAGTAGCAACCTGAGTTAAAATCCGTGTCTGAGGAAGAGAACTCGAAGTAAAATCCGAGGACTTCCTTGAAGAAGAAGCTGGTACTCGCCTCTGCGGTTGCTTGAAAAAAGTAAACTGTTATTCATCGCCACCCTTCTTATTTTATACCACCCCAACTTTAATGAAATCACGAAAATATATCTAGACTTTAAATTTGTTTAACAAACGTAAATCGCACATAATAACACTATTATCACTTTAAAAATTATTTAATTAAACGTTTAAACGTAATCCCGAACATTTTTATCGCGACCCTATATATATTGAATATTCAGTAGTGGCGCTGCATAATATACGAACTCAAACACGGTATTATCTCTCTAAAAGTTCTCTAAGAACGTTCTCTGAGTTTGAACAAGCTAAAAGTTTGAATCGATTAACAATGCCTAACGAAAGCGACTATGAATCTGATTGGGTACGTACTTTAATCGACTCGAATGGGTGTTTCTAAAAAGAAAATGGCTCGCGTGCGTCTGGACCACGGATAAGTCGCACAAAACATGCGACTGAACCGCGGTTCAGTCGCATGCAACCCAATAATTTTTTTTATTTTTATTTTTTAGATTATTTGCATTATTATTATGTAAATTATATAAATATTTTTTTATTTATTTAGTAATTTATATTATTATTAGGTAAATTATTTTATAATTTATATTATTATTATATGATATACGTTGTAGTAAATTATTTTATTTTCTAATTTATATTATTATTATTTAATTTATTTAAATAATTTAGTAATTATTTTGTAATTTATGATTATTTTCTTCTTCTTCTTCTTCTTCTTCTTCTTCTTCTTCTTCTTCTTCTCCTTCTTCTTCTTCTTCTTCTTCTTCTTCTTCTTCTTATTATTATTATTATTATTATTATTATTATTATTATTATTATTATTATTATTATTATTATTATTATTATTGTTATTATTATTATTATTATTATTATTATTATTATTATTATTAATTTAAATAATGTATAATTTATATTATCATTATTATTAATATTATTATTATTATTTTGTTATCATTAATTTAATTAATTTATAATCTCCCTCCGTTCTTTTTTTATCTTCCACATTACTATAACGGGTAGTTTCAAAAGTTCTTCCACTTTAGAATACTTTTTATTTTTATAAAGTTTTTTATCCCACTTACCCCTTAAAACTCCCCCTTTTCTTTGAATGTACCCCTTTTATTTCATTTATAATTATTTTCTCTCTCATACTTTCAATACAATCATTATTTCACACTACTATTTAATTAAAATAATAACTACTACAACCTCATACTTCCTATGCAATCATTACTTCACACTACTATTTAATTAAAATAATACTCACTATAACCCAAAGATTCTATCTTCCTTAATACGTGTGAAAAACCCAAAGTGGAAGATCAAAAAAGAACGGAGGGAGTATTATTATTATTATTATTATTATTATTATTATTATTATTATTATTATTATTATTATTATTATTTTCTTATTATTTAATATTAATTTGTAATTTATTACTGTTACAATTATTTTATTTTATATTTTGTATTATTATTATTTTATTATTAATTATTAAAATAAATTATATTTTTTATTTAATATTAATTTGTATTATTATTTTATTATTAATTATTAAAGCAAATTCTAAATTTTATATAATATCCAATATCTTTATTATTAATGTTTGTTTGTATAATATTTTATTAACCTAATGTATGGTTTATTCATATTTTAAATTTGCAGGACTATGAAAACATAGGGGACAATATAGATTACTCTGGTAGATTTCTTACGGATAGGGAATTTGATTCCGTAGATGAATTATATAGTTGGGCCGATGAGATAGCAGTAGGAATTGGTTTTCAATTTACACGTGCTTCTTATAAACAAAAAGAAGGAAGTTCTAGAGTTAGTTTGTATTTAAGATGTCGCCACTATGGTAATATTAGGGTGATTTGCATAACCTAGATAATGCTGCCCGACCTTAATCTAAAAGTAGAACATGTCGGTGTAAATTAATGATTATAGCATGTAGTCGTAAACCAGGAGAAAGACCTTGGACGGTAAGGGTGAGTCATGGGGAAAAAAGTAGACATAACCACTGATTCTTAGTGTATAGAGATGGTTATGTAAGGGCAAATAGGTTGAATGTAGATATTCAGCAGCACATACGAGAGCTTAATGCAACCGGTATGCAACCTGCCTTTATCATGACTTCAATTAGAGAATTAGATATATAATGTTAGACAATCAATAAGGAGAGAAGAGATAAAGGGTAGGACTCCCCTTCAACACTGTCTTTATTTGGCTATAAAGCATAATTACGTGGTTTGGATAGACTTGGATAGTGAAGGGGAATTGAGCAGATTATTAGTTGCAAATCCTACCTCCATCCAAATGATACGTACGTGGCCTTATGTTGTGTTGATAGATACAACGTACAAAACAAACAAACAAAAGTGGCCACTGTGTGAAGTAATCGGAATGACACCTACCAATCACAACTTCTTGGTTGCGTTCTGTTTGATGCGAGATGAGGCGGTGTGTCATATTCGTGGGTGTTACAGGGATTGAGAGATATTTTTGGCACATCATGTCTTCCCAGGTAAAAAGGTTTTGTTGATTAAATATTGTCGTTCTCTTTATTGAATATGTCTTAATTACGTTTAATGTTGTATTTAATGTAGATGTGCGACATTTGTTATGCATATGGCATTTTACTAACGACGTTGAGAATATGGTGGACAAGTTGTGTGGCGAGAAAAGAAATCAACAAGGCCAGAGATTTAGGAAAAGTAGATGGAACCCCTTGTTGAAAGTTCTACACTCGATAAATTTGAAGAGAGATGGCAATCGATTATGACTACCTGGTCGGTTAAGAACACAAAGGTCGTTTGATATTTGGCTGGAACATGAATTCCACTTAAAGAGAAATTTGTGCGTGCATGACGTAACACCCCGATATTTTTCCGATATATTAAATGATTTACTAGTAATATTATTATTATTATTTTTTTGAAGAATATATTATTTATTAAATTATATTAAATTATTTATTTTGTTAGTAGGTTAAATCATGAGATTTCAACTTTTAAGGCAATAAAAACCATTTTAAGTCCAAATCTTTTTCCTAATCTATCTTTAATTTCAAAAAAAAAAAAAAAAAAAAATTAAAAAGAGGGAATTTGATAGGGTGGCCGGCCATAGGGAAGATTTGGGGAAGATTGTAACTTCCATTTTGGCAAATGAATGGTTAAGGCAATTATCATCAATAAAATCCCATAATCCCTTAATTAATTCCTTGCTTTACATCCTTCATTTTAAAACCTTGCAAGTAAAGAAAACACTCCCAAAAACTCCCTAATTCTCACGCCTAAATCCTCCAATTTGGTTCATCAATTTTGGTGTTGTTCTTGAGCAATTGTGAGTAATTCTTAACCTAGTTTTAATTTTAAGTTTTAATTTAAATTTCTATGATTTTTATGTGTGTTATTTTATAGTTTATGATTTGTTCATGATTTAAAATTCATGTGTGGAAGTATGATGTTTTTCTATCTAAATTAATGTATGGTTTTTAGGGTTTTGGATATGTTTACATGTGTGTGAAGAATTGTTTGATGAATGATTGAAAAAATATATATATATATACATAAAAAAAAATGGTTGCTCATATAAAAAATGTATGTGGTGATGGAATTTATTTTTATTTTTTATTGATTAATAGAAGAAACTTATAATGTTGGTAGAGAAATATACATGTATATATGTGATGTGTTTGTGTGTGTACATTTGTGTAAAAAGAATTATTTTTGAGGAAAAAAAAAATATATAATTAATTAAAATTTATTTTGTATGAGATCATGAAAATTATGTAAATTTTATTGTTTAGATTTAATAGGAAATAAAGCATTGAAATTTATATTTTTGTGATAAAAAAATGAAATCCCGTAGGTTTTGAAAATGGTGAAAAAAAATGTGTTTTTGGAGCATTTTTGGCTTTGAAATTAAGTTAAAAATACTTATACTATGTTATAAATTATGAAAATTGGTAACCGGGGGTTTTGACGCCTTCCGGACGCAACGGTGAAGTCGGATTTTCAGTTTGACAGTTTTAAGTTGAGTTTCTGGACAGATTGTATAGGCTGTCCGGTTTTGTGTATATACCATGTTATAGTATGTGATGGATGTTCATGTTGTGTGTAGTGTTCTAGGTATGGATGTGATTGTATATGTGTGTTATGGATGATTTGAGGAAAATGTGTATGTGTGCTTATTTCCCGAATACGATTGAACCTTGTAGGAAGTCGATTCGTGACCGGGAATTGATTAAGACGCTTGTGAGTTGGTTATCTTGCTTAAGGTATGTACACGCAGCGTGGTTCACATTAGTCCGATGTATCATATAATAAGGGTATACAAAAGTAAAGCATGGATATATAGTACTGATAATGTTATCTTTCGAATCAATAATTTTTTATACATTGTTTTGATAAGCAGAGATAGTATGACCTCACTAACTTTAAAGCAGACGTAGTATGACGTCAATTGGTGGAAAAGAATTACTCGCGGTTTATGAGGGCATTATGAGCCACCGCGGGGGTATGCATACTTAACCATAGGCATCGAAGTAAGGCGAGTGTCTATGGTAGAGACTTGCTTAGGGGTTAGCTCCCCCTAATGTATTGTCTCACTTATGGTGTTTGGAGTGTACCGGCAGTATGGCTGGATAGTACAGCAGTATGGCTGACTAACCTTTACATGAAAATAATTATTTTTAATAAGCATGATCGAAGCATAAGGTTCTGTGAATTGTCAGCTAATAAATTAAAACTTTCTCTTATATTATTATTTATTTGGTATGCGACGTTTGCTGACGTGTACTTTTGGTCTTAACGACCCTGCGATGATGTTGTTTCCTATTTGGGCAATGACTAGCAGTAAGTTAAGTTGCAGGTCTGGGGAGTGAGGATTGACCCTCGAAGAAATAAATCTAGAAAATATAGAAGTTTTATAAGAAATAAATCATTAGAATTTCTAGCGAAGTTAGAAGAACATTTGGTTTTTATGAGGCGATTTTCGTTCTCAAGTTGTAATAAGTAGATTTAACTTTTCGTTATTATCCGCTGCTAAGAATTTCTTATTATCTAGTAGTTCTTAATAACGCTAATAGAACTCGATCCGCACGTTTTCCTTAACTTCAAAACCGTTTTAAACTGTTTCTAACATCCCGGTTTGACTCGGATTATAGTTGCCTCGTTTTTAAAAGGTCATCTTCTCTTTTCGTACGACCCGAGTTATTCCGAGATGTTACAACTGGTATCAGAGCGGGAGTTTTATTTAGTGTTATTTATCTGTACTGATAGACTAACGTAAAAAAAAAAAAAAAAAATTGACGAGAGTAAAACGGGTAGATATTAAGGGGATATGATGTGTTGTGCTTGGTGTCTTTAAGCATGATGTCATGGATAACTTTGATGTGTGCATGATCGGATTTATGTGTTTATATCTCTGATGTTTTGAATTATCTATCTTTGTCTTATCTCAAGAAATTAATTGTCCTGTTTTCTTTCTTTGTGAGTCAGGAAGTTCGATTATTACTTTCTTTCATGGATAAAGGAAAAAGACCGGCCGAAGAGGGAATTAATACCCGAGAGGAACCCTGGAGAGCTTTAGTTAATGCCCCAGCCTGGGCAGAAGTAGAGGCTCTGGGAATTTGGGATAGAAAAGAGGGGGAAAGTGATTTGGATTACACCCGACGAATGGAAATGATCTACAAAAAATCCAAACTAGTGTATAAAAGAATAATGGAAGAGGAGATGATTGCACTGAAAGAGAGGAGTGACCAGTTTCACCTAGAGATTGACAGAAGGGTATGAGCAGTGCAAACTGAGGGTCGGGACGGAGTTGACATTCCAGAACCTAGTGGGGCAAGGAGAGATAATAATGAGGAGGATGTTTCCGTAGTAAACCCAAACTCAGTGCCATTTATAATCTTCGATGAGTTGGATTTCGAGAGGGATCCCGAGGAGGATCCAGAAGAGGACCCGGAGGAGGACCCCGATGAGGACCCAGAAGAGGAATTTGAGGAGGATCTCGAAGAAAATCCTGATGAGGAGCAGGGAGAATTCATGGAGGAGGATTCTTTAGGAGTGGTAGAAGAGCCTGATGAGGATAACTTAGGGGATGGATATAATGCTGATGAGGAGGGGGAACTAGCTGATAGAGATGGAATGTTGAGTGATAATGATAGCGGGGTAATTATTCTAGGGGGTTGGCCGGTGAGGCGAGAGGATCTCATGAGTGAGGAAGAGAGTGAAATCATGATGTGGGAGGAGGAACCACCTGAGCCAATAATTGTAGAGCTTTCTGATTCCGTAGCGCGACTTACTATGAGTGATTCCTTATCTGTAGGAACCCCTTCTGATTCCGATAGCGCGTCTAGCGATGACTCTGATGATGCTGATTTTGACCCTGATCAATACATGGAGGATCGGGACCGTATGGATGCGTCGCCTTTATTTGCCTGATTGTTTTTATTTTATTTGATTATGCATGTGTACGAGTTCGTATGTCTAGTCCCTTAGTAGAATAATTGTGAACAATTTTGTTGGTTAAATGATTTGGTTGTTTATCTCGGACTTTTGTAGTATTTGAACAATGATTATGTGGGAATCTAGACCCAATTACTTCTTTTAGATTGGAATTATATGGTATTATTGTTTTGAATTTGAATTTTGTTTTTAAAAGTCTAAACATTAGTAAGTAGAATCGGTTCAGTATTGTATTTATGGAAAAATGAATAGATTTGATTATAGACTCATTGTTCAACCCTTTTTCCTTTAGGGCTACTACCTTGTTTATTTTAGAACTATAACAGAATGAGTTTTTCTCCTTAACCACAAACGCTGTAGTAATGTATTTACATACCTTGTTTAACCTAATGCAGTATACCTGCCATCATGCCACCCTTTTTGAAAAGGTCCGTGCCAAGAGGAAACTCTGATCGCGTGCTTCGAAACCTAGTTAAGGCCCTAGCTGGTGCAAGGAATCCGAAACCGAAATCCTTGGAGGAAAAGGCTTCGTCAATTAGTAAGAGAATAGCCCAGAGTAAACCCTCGACTTATAGTGGAAAAGGTGAACCTTCTATGTTGGAAAACTGGCTGAGAGAATTTGACAAGCTTTTTAGCGTGGTGAGATGTCCTGCTGAGCTCATGGTTGACCAAGCCGCGTTTTTCCTAGTGGAAGACGCTGACTATTGGTGGACACATAGTAAGATGAGGTTGATATCCGAAAACGACGGTGACTTAAGCTGGGAAGGATTTAAGGGAGCGTTAAGGGACCAATTTTATCCGCCTCATGTTAGGAAGGACAAATCAAATGAGTTTGCTAGGTTCGAAATGGGAAACCTAACGGTAGATGAATATTATCAGAAATTTATGGAATACTTGAAGTTTTGCCCTGACGATGTCCCAACTGAGGGAAAGAAAATACAGCGTTTTGAGTTAGGTCTATCGTATGAGATCCAAAAACACATTGAGACTGATAGATATGATACGTTAGACCAGCTATATATGAGAGCTGCGCAGATTGGGAATGTTATCAGGAAGGAAAAAGAGAAGTTGGGCCATAGCGGAGAAAAGAGAAAAGAACCCGTGTTTCAGAATGATACGAATGCGAGTAATCAAGTCCAAAATCAATTTAAGAAGCACAAACCGTTTGGAGGCTTTCAGGAGAAAGGTTTCCATTCTGGTCAAAACAGCAAGAATGGGGGAAATTCGAGACTAGAGGCTAGAATGCAGAAGCCTTTGTATGATCGCAATGGGAAGGAAAGAATCTTCAACTGTAGGAGATGCCAAAAGAATCACCCAGGAAGGGACTGCCGGGGGGCGTTAGTGGACTGTTCTTACTGTGGTAAGCCGGGCCATAGAATGTACGAGTGTTATACTCGCATAGGACAACAAGAGTTGCAAGGGGGAAATCATAGAGGTTTCCAACAACAAAGACTCAATAACGGACGAAGTAGTAATGAAGCTGGAAGGGGGAATCACAATGGTGGAAGTTTTGGCCGAAACTTGGGAGGTGTCTCAAATCCTAGGTTTCCGGGAAATAAGTCCGGTGTTCAGCAACGACCGGGAAATGCTAGAAACAAGAATTTCTTTTCAAGCCAACGTGGTAATCAAGGAGGTGTTACTACTTCGACCCAGAACGACGGCAGGCTTTCGGCAGTTAACTCAAGGGAGGCAGCGCAGGCGTCGGATGTGGTCATAGGTACGTTCTGTATTAATACAAAATCCGTTAAAGTACTTTTTGATTCTGGTGCATCGTGCTCGTTTGTTTCAAAGTCTAGAGTTAAGGATTTAGAATTGGAGAACCCCGAGGAAACATCTTTTTCAGTCTCTACTCCTTCTGGGGAGACTTTTCATTGTGATACGTTGTTCCGTGAAGTGCCGGTTAAGATAAGGAAAGTAAAATTTCCAAGTAATTTATTTTCTTTAGAAATGGATGATATAAATGTAATACTTGGGATGGATTGGCTAAGTAGATACAAAGCGATAATAGATTGTGAAGGACAGTCAGTGACTTTAAGTGGACCTAGGGGGGAGAAGGTTAAATATAGGAGTTTTCCTAAGGGACCGAAGATAAAAATTGTATCGTCATTGAAGGTCAGGAAGTTAATCAAGCAAGGGCAACCGTGGTTTCTGTGTAGTATAAGTAAAGTAGGGGAGCGGGAGTTGCAGCTTGAGAACATTCCAGTGGTATGTGATTTTAGGGATGTTTTTCCAGAAGAACTTCCTGGTATGCCGCCAAGAAGGGACGTGGACTTCTCGATTGATTTAATCCCTGGGATAGGGCCAATTTCAAAAGCTCCTTACCGAATGGCCCCAAAGGAGATGGAAGAATTGAAAGTCCAATTGGAGGAGTTGTTAGAGAAGGGTTATATAAGACCTAGTGTGTCGCCTTGGGGAGCCCCAGTGTTGTTTGTAAGGAAAAAGGACGGAACGATGCGTCTCTGTATTGATTACAGAGAACTTAATAAGGTCACTGTTAAGAATAAGTACCCGTTACCACGGATCGATGATCTTTTTGATCAGTTGCAAGGGGCAGGAGTCTTTTCCAAGATTGATCTGCGGTCCGGATATCATCAGTTACGTATCAAGGAGGAGGATATTAGTAAATCAGCTTTTAGAACCAGATACAGACACTTCGAATTTACCGTGATGCCTTTTGGGTTGACCAACGCACCTGCAGCATTTATGGGGTTGATGAATCGGGTTTTTAACGCGTACCTCGATAAGTGTGTGGTGGTGTTCATTGATGATATTTTGGTATATTCCAAGAGCCAAGAAGAACATCAAGAGCATTTAAGGATAGTCTTGCAGATTCTGCGAGAGAATCAGTTGTATGCTAAGTTTTTGAAGTGTGAATTTTGGTTAGAGCAAGTGGCTTTTCTGTGTCACATTGTTTCTAAGGAAGGAATTTCCGTTGATCCAGCAAAAGTAGCAGCTGTTCGAGATTGGTCTACACCTCGGAATGTTACAGATATCCGGAGTTTCTTGGGATTAGCAGGATACTATCGTCGTTTTGTGAAGAACTTTTCTCGCATCGCTCGTCCACTGACAGCCTTGATGAAGAAGGAAAAGAAGTTCGAATGGACTGAGGAGTGTGAGAAGGCATTTCAGTTATTGAAGGAAAAGTTAACTACAGCCCCTGTGTTGACCTTACCTGATCCATCCTTGGAATACTCTGTCTACAGTGACGCTTCCAAACATGGATTAGGTTGTGTTTTAATGCAAGATAGAAAGGTGGTGGCGTATGCTTCACGTCAACTAAGGACTCATGAGGTGAATTATCCAACACATGACTTGGAGTTAGCTGCTGTGGATTTCGCATTGAAAATATGGCGACATTACCTTTATGGTGTCAAATGCAAGGTCTTTACGGATCATAAAAGTTTGCAATTTTTGTTCACTCAATCCGAGTTGAATTTGCGCCAACGACGTTGGTTAGAACTTATCAGTGATTATGATTTAGAGATTTCATATCACGAAGGCCGTACGAATGTAGTCGCTGATGCTTTGAGTAGGAAATCGAGGCATTCCGTCTCAGCGTTAATAACCTTTGAGGAGTTGTGTAAGGAGTTTGGGAGGAATGAACTTGGAGATAATCCAAGAAGGGGAATTGGAAGCCAGGTTGAGTGCCTTGTCTATTCAACCTACCTTTTTCGAAGAGATTATGGCTAAGCAACTGGAAGACCCAAAGTTCATAAAACTTCGGGAGCAGATCAGTGAAGGGAAAGCTGAAGGTTTTACAATTCATGAGGACGGTAGTCTTCGTTTTAAAGGACGGTGGTGTGTGCCGGATGGGTGTTACTCCTTGAAGGAAAAATTATTGAACGAAGCTCATTATTCTAGATACTCGGTTCATCCTGGTGGGGATAAGATGTATCAAGATTTAAAATGCATGTTTTGGTGGTCTGGTATGAAAAAGAATATTGCTGATTTTGTTTCCAAGTGTTTAACGTGTCAAAAGGTTAAGAGTGAACATCGAAGACCAGCTGGGTTACTGCAACCTCTGGAAGTCCCGGTCTGGAAGTGGGATGACATATCTATGGATTTCGTGTTAGGGTTGCCACGAACTAAGGCTGGTAATGATACTCTTTGGGTGATTGTGGATAGGCTTACTAAGTCTGCAAGGTTTATTCCGATGAACTGTAAGTGGGATATGGAACAACTTGCTCGTGCCTATATTAGATACGTTGTTCGATATCACGGAATACCTCGTACTATTGTCTCCGATCGTGATACTCGATACTTGTCACATTTTTGGAAGTCATTACAACAGGCTTTGGGAACCACTCTTCTTCATAGCACGTCTTTTCACCCTATGACGGATGGTCAGACTGAACGTGTCAATCAGATACTAGAAGACATGTTGAGAGCAATAGCCATGGAATGGCAAGGTTCATGGGATGAACATTTGGATTTAGTGGAATTCTCTTATAATAACAGTTATCAAGCAACAATTCAAATGGCTCCGTTTGAAGCACTTTATGGTCGTAAGTGCCGTAGTCCTGTATGTTGGGATGATTTTACTGAATCTGTCATCTTAGGACCTGATATGCTTGTGCAAATGACTGAGAAAGTAAAGTTAATTCGCGATAAAATGAAGGCAGCCCAGGATAGACAAAAATCGTACGCCGATCTCCGACGTCGGCCTGATGAGTACGAAGTGGGCGACAAAGTTCTACTCCGTGTGTCTCCGATGAGAGGTGTGGTTCGTTTTGGTGCTCGTGGGAAGTTAAGCCCGCGTTTCATTGGCCCCTATGATATTGTGGAGCGGATTGGGAAGTTAGCTTACCGGTTAGTGTTACCTAATGCGCTGGGTAAAGTTCATGACATTTTTCATATCTCCCAGTTAAAACGTTATGTTGCGGCTTCTTCGCATGTCTTAGACTCGGAACCGTTAGAACTTGATGAAAGCCTCACCTATGAAGAGCAACCTGTTCAGATTTTAGATAGAAAGGTTCGCAGTACTCGGCGAAAAGATGTTGCAATGGTTAAGGTTCTATGGTCAAATCATCGGTCACAAGAGGCAACTTGGGAAACAGAAGCTTCAATGCGAGAGAAGTATCCGTATCTTTTTCCTCAGGTTAGTAAGTTACGGGGACGTAACTTTTTAAGGGGGGTAGGAAGCGGTAAAATTTTGCGCGCTTTGAGTTATTTTGAGCTATTTCTTTTGTTGTGTGCTTACTTTGTCGTTTTTATGTGTGTGATTGTTATGTGTTTTGTGTTTGATTGTTGTGTGTTTGGTGTTTGTACGTTGAGGTTTTGGGGTCAAAACCTTTTTAAGGGGGGTAGTCTGTAACACCCCGATATTTTTCCGATATATTAAATGATTTACTAGTAATATTATTATTATTATTTTTTTTTGAAGAATATATTATTTATTAAATTATATTAAATTATTTATTTTGTTAGTAGGTTAAATCATGAGATTTCAACTTTTAAGGCAATAAAAACCATTTTAAGTCCAAATCTTTTTCCTAATCTATCTTTAATTTCAAAAAAAAAAAAAAAAATTAAAAAGAGGGAATTTGATAGGGTGGCCGGCCATAGGGAAGATTTGGGGAAGATTGTAACTTCCATTTTGGCAAATGAATGGTTAAGGCAATTATCATCAATAAAATCCCATAATCCCTTAATTAATTCCTTGCTTTACATCCTTCATTTTAAAACCTTGCAAGTAAAGAAAACACTCCCAAAAACTCCCTAATTCTCACGCCTAAATCCTCCAATTTGGTTCATCAATTTTGGTGTTGTTCTTGAGCAATTGTGAGTAATTCTTAACCTAGTTTTAATTTTAAGTTTTAATTTAAATTTCAATGATTTTTATGTGTGTTATTTTATAGTTTATGATTTGTTCATGATTTAAAATTCATGTGTGGAAGTATGATGTTTTTCTATCTAAATTAATGTATGGTTTTTAGGGTTTTGGATATGTTTACATGTGTGTGAAGAATTGTTTGATGAATGATTGAAAATATATATATATATATATATATATATATATATATATATATATATATATATATATATATATATATATATATACATAAAAAAAAAAATGGTTGCTCATATAAAAAATGTATGTGGTGATGGAATTTATTTTTATTTTTTATTGATTAATAGAAGAAACTTATAATGTTGGTAGAGAAATATACATGTATATATGTGATGTGTTTGTGTGTGTACATTTGTGTAAAAAGAATTATTTTTGAGGAAAAAAAAAATATATAATTAATTAAAATTTATTTTGTATGAGATCATGAAAATTATGTAAATTTTATTGTTTAGATTTAATAGGAAATAAAGCATTGAAATTTATATTTTTGTGATAAAAAAATGAAATCCCGTAGGTTTTGAAAATGGTGAAAAAAAATGTGTTTTTGGAGCATTTTTGGCTTTGAAATTAAGTTAAAAATACTTATACTATGTTATAAATTATGAAAATTGGTAACCGGGGGTTTTGACGCCTTCCGGACGCAACGGTGAAGTCGGATTTTCAGTTTGACAGTTTTAAGTTGAGTTTCTGGACAGATTGTATAGGCTGTCCGGTTTTGTGTATATACCATGTTATAGTATGTGATGGATGTTCATGTTGTGTGTAGTGTTCTAGGTATGGATGTGATTGTATATGTGTGTTATGGATGATTTGAGGAAAATGTGTATGTGTGCTTATTTCCCGAATACGATTGAACCTTGTAGGAAGTCGATTCGTGACCGGGAATTGATTAAGACGCTTGTGAGTTGGTTATCTTGCTTAAGGTATGTACACGCAGCGTGGTTCGCATTAGTCCGATGTATCATATAATAAGGGTATACAAAAGTAAAGCATGGATATATAGTACTGATAATGTTATCTTTCGAATCAATAATTTTTTATACATTGTTTTGATAAGCGGAGGTAGTATGACCTCACTAACTTTAAAGCAGACGTAGTATGACGTCAATTGGTGGAAAAGAATTACTCGCGGTTTATGAGGGCATTATGAGCCACCGCGGGGGTATGCATACTTAACCATAGGCACCGAAGTAAGGCGAGTGTCTATGGTAGAGACTTGCTTAGGGGTTAGCTCCCTCTAATGTATTGTCTCACTTATGGAGTTTGGAGTGTACCGGCAGTATGGCTGGATAGTATAGCAGTATGGCTGACTAACCTTTACATGAAAATAATTATTTTTAATAAGCATGATCGAAGCATAAGGTTCTGTGAATTGTCAGCTAATAAATTAAAACTTTCTCTTATATTATTATTTATTTGGTATGCGACGTTTGCTGACGTGTACTTTTGGTCTTAACGACCCTGCGATGATGTTGTTTCCTATTTGGGCAATGACTAGCAGTAAGTTAAGTTGCAGGTCTGGGGAGTGAGGATTGACCCTCGAAGAAATAAATCTAGAAAATATAGAAGTTGTATAAGAAATAAATCATTAGAATTTCTAGCGAAGTTAGAAGAACATTTGGTTTTTATGAGGCGATTTTCGTTCTCAAGTTGTAATAAGTAGATTTAACTTTTCGTTATTATCCGCTGCTAAGAATTTCTTATTATCTAGTAGTTCTTAATAACGCTAATAGAACTCGATCCGCACGTTTTCCTTAACTTCAAAACCGTTTTAAACTGTTTCTAACATCCCGGTTTGACTCGGATTATAGTTGCCTCGTTTTTAAAAGGTCATCTTCTCTTTTCGTACGACCCGAGTTATTCCGAGAAGTTACAGAATAACTGTTTACAAATGGGTAACCAGACTACTAGCAGAGTTGAAAGCCAACACTCGTCTTTCAAGTATTATCTTGGTAGCGGTAATAGCTCATTTGATACCCTGTTTAAAAGGGCACACGAACAGATAACAAACCAGCAAGGAAGGATTCGACATTCGTTAATCCATGAATTCTATTTCAAGGTCGTTGCGACATTATTTCTTTAGACCTTTATATCGCCATGTATCTATTTTTACATTAGAGCAGTTGCGACTTGAGCATAACCGTATGTTAGATTTGGGTGATTATGTATTTAATAAATGCGCTTGTGCACTTCAACGCGCTCATGGATTGCCGTGTGCTTGTTATTTATATCTGCCGATCAGTTCACAAGGTTCTTTGTATTTGAATGACATTCATCCATTCTGGAGTACCTTGACGTACACAGAGGTAGGAGATGACACCAACGATAGAGTACGACATGCAAACGCCGACGACAAAGAGTAGTTTCAATCGTTGGTCGATGAAGTCTTAAAAGCTGATCCCGCAATTGTACGACGATTGTCTCAAGTACTTGAAGAGTATTACAAATTGATGGAGCCGATATACTTGAGCCTTACGCAAGTCCACCTAGAAAGGGGGGACCAACCACAAGAGAAACCCTTAGAAGAAATAAAAGCGCATTTGAAT
>NC_080062.1:17736142-17791142 GCF_026212465.1 Amaranthus tricolor | reverse complement strand
ACTATCAACATGATTTTTGGGGGATACACTAAGGAATATCCCACTATCCGTGCTGCAAAAAACAGCGTCCACACTTTGCTGAAAGGACCTCCCATTGCCGCATCTAAGGGACCGGTCATGAAGTTCGATGCCACGACCTCCCAACAGCTGCAACAACCCCATACCGACCCTCTGGTGGTCACTCTTAAAATCGGGCAAATGAAAGTCAGACGGGTGCTGGTAGATACGAGAAGCACGGCTGATCTTATTACAATGGAGTGCTTGAGAAAGATGAAGTTCAAGGAAAAGCACTTACAACCCCTAGACAAACCACTGATTGGGTTTGGAGGGAGTCAGGTCATTCCGTTGGGCACGATCATTCTCCCCGTACGGGTAGGGGAGAGAAGTGAAAGCCGGACCATGCCCATACGGTTCACTGTGGTAGATCTCAACTTCCCCTACAATGCTATCATGGGGCTCCCACTCATTAATAAGATCAAGGCAGCAATCTTTCCCCATCAACTCTTGCTGCAATTCGAGACAGATAATGGACAAGTTGGCATTCTCAAGGGAGACCAAGTGACGGCTCGCCAATGCCTCGTCAACACCCTGAAGCGCGGGTCTTCCAAGACACCTGCAAAAAGAAAAAGGGAAGACAATGTCCCAGCTGTCATGAGCGTGTACAAGGAAAACCCCAGCACGCATGAAAGGCCTCGCCCCATAGAACGATACGAGGAAGTAGACATGTTCGAGGGGAAACAAATCAAGGTAGGGAAAGATCTTCCTACCACGGTCAAACAGGACATAGTGGCCACCATTGCTGAGTTCCGCGACGTCTTTGCTTTTTGCACGGAAGAAATGCCTGGCATCCCTACCAATGTCGCGTGTCATAAACTTGACATCAAACCAGGCTATAAACCCATAAAACAAAAGCTACGACATCAAGGAAGAGAGCGGACTGAGGCCGCCAAGGAGGAAGTCGAGAAGTTGTTGAGAGCCGGGTTTATTAAAGAATGCAAATACTCTGAGTGGCTATCCAACGTTGTCCTGGTGAAAAAACCGAATGGCAAGTGGAGGATGTGCGTTGACTTCACGGACCTGAATAAGGCGTGCCCTAAAGACGATTACCCGCTTCCAAAGATAGATCATCTGGTGGATTCTACAGCAGGCCATGCATTATTAAGCTTCATGGATGCCAATGCCGGCTATCATCAGATTCCGTTGGCAATTGAAGACCAACCTCACATGGCCTTCATTACCAGCATGGGAGTCTATTGCTACAAGGTTATGCCCTTCGGATTAAAAAACGCGGGGGCAACTTATCAAAGGATGGTCAACAAGGTCTTCCAATCTCAGATTGGACGGAATTTAGAATTATATGTAGATGACATGATCACAAAAAGCAAACAATCAAGTCAGCACGCCACAGACTTACGAGAGACGTTCCTTACCCTTCGAAAGCACCAAATGAAACTCAATCCTGACAAGTGTGTGTTTGGAGTTACCGGAGGAAAGTGCCTCGGCTTCCTGGTAGACGAGCGAGGCATTGAAGCAAATCCTGATAAGATCCGGGCTATACAGAACATGAGATCTCCCACCTCAGTAAAAGAAGTACAAAAGCTCACGGGGTGCGTGGCTGCTCTTGGAAGATTCCTTTCCAAGTCCGCGGATAAATGTTCACCCTTCTTTAAAACAATAAAACAACAGAAGTTCGAGTGGACAGCAGAAGCAGAAGAGTCATTCCGCCAACTTAAAGAGCACCTGTCCACCTTGCCAAAACTAGTTTCGCCCATCAAAGGAGAGAAGCTAGTCCTATATGTCTCTGTCTCCGAATATTCGTTATCCGGAGTACTGGTTGCTGAAAGGGAAAAGAAACAGCTTCCTATATACTATGTAAGTCATGCATTCCGTGGCTCGGAGGGAAACTACGGTGAAGTCGAAAAAGTCATATTCGCAATCGTCATGGCAAGCAGGAAATTGAAGCCCTACTTTCAATCCCACCAAATCATCGTCCGGACTGATCAACCTTTGAAAAAGATTCTGGAAGGGAAAAATAAGTCAAGCCGCGTCACAGATTGGGCAAACCAGCCAGCGGATTTCGGAATCGAATATGAGCCTCGAACAGCAATCAAAGCCCAAGCTCTGGCTGACTTCATTGCTGAAAGCACTCTCCCCTATCATCCTGAACCCAATCAGGAATGGAAGTTGTATGTAGATGGGTCCTCAACACAATCAGCAAGTGGGGCTGGACTCCTCATTGTGTCTTCCGCCGGGGTCCGTATGGAAAGGGCGGTCAGGTTCGAGTTCGCAGCATCCAACAACGAGGCCGAATATGAAGCATTGTTGATGGGACTGAGAATTTGCTACGAAGCGGGAGCCAAAAAATTGTCCGCCTTCTCTGACTCCCAATTGATTGTTGGACAAGTGAACGGGGAATTCGAAGCTAAAGATGATAGCATGAAAATGTACCTACAGCAAGTAAAGGAATTTGTTCAAAAATTCGACAAATTCATGTTGGAGCACATTCCAAGATCCCAGAATGCCCAGGCTGATTCCCTAGCGAAGCTTGCCAGCTCAGCAGAAACATCCACGGCTCGAGACATAATCTGGGAAGTGCTTCCTAACCCCAGCATCAACTTCATGGTCGATACCATCGACAGATCAGAAACATGGATGGAGCCATACATCGAATATTTGCGGAATCACACGCTTCCCCAAAATGAAAGTCAGGCCAAAATGCTCCGGAAGAAAGCCAGATGGTTCGAACTCCACGAAGGAACGCTCTACAAGAAGTCATATACACACCCCCTCCTGAAATGCGTATCCCCTGAAGAAGGAAACTATATCCTCCGCGAAATACACGAAGGTGGATGCGGTATACACCAAGGAGTACGAACTGTCATTGGGAAAGTCCTTAGAAGTGGATATTATTGGCCCTCACTCCGAGAAGACGCGGAGTATTTGATCAAAAGATGTCCTGAATGTCAGTACCACTCAAAGATAGGAAGGAAGCCATCTAATTACTTGACCGCCATGCAAGCCATCCTGCCTTTCGACAAGTGGGGCATGGACCTCCTTGGCCCCTTCCCTCCGGCAAAAGGGCAACGCAAATTCATCATTGTGGCCATTGATTATTTCACAAAATATGTAGAAGCGGAAGCCCTTAGCTCAATCACGGACAAACAAGTCTGTCAGTTTATATGGAGGAATATCATCACAAGGTACGGCATCCCCCGGGTGATCATAACAGATAATGGAAGGCAGTTCGTCAGCAAGAACACCATCGAGTACTGCGACAAGTTTAACATCCAAATCAGATTCAGTTCAGTGTCCAGGCCGCAAACTAATGGTCAAGTAGAGTCCGCAAACAAAGAGATCCTGAATGGCGTTAAGAAGAAGATAGAGGGGGTCAAAGGTAATTGGAATGAAGAACTACCAGGCATCTTATGGGCAAGTCGAACAACCATCAAAGACGCAACGGGGCATACACCTTTCTCTTTAGTATACGGATCTGAAGCCGTGCTCCCAGTTGAAATAGGCGTACCCTCTACAAGGGTCACCTACTACTCACACGACGAAAATGAGGAAGGAAAAAGAGCAAACTTAGATCTGCTGCCAGAGACAAGAGGAAACGCAATGCTGAGATCAATAGCACAAAAACAAAAGATGATCCGTAGCTTTAATCGCCACGTCAAAACGAGACGCATTCAAATTGGTGATTTGGTCCTCCGAAAAATAGAAGCTACGGGAAAGAGTGTGGAGAAAGGAAAGTTAGGGGCCAACTGGGACGGACCTTTCAGAGTCACCCACGTCATCAAATCAGGAACTTTCGAATTAGAAGACATGAAAGGGAAAAAAACTACCCCGACCATGGAATGGAGACCATTTGAAAAAATTCTTCATTTAAAAAAATTTGCGAGGGGCAATCGGTAAGCACCAGCATAAACAGCCTCATCAGTGACAGACTCATCAGTACCAATCCGCGACATCAGTCATTCCGCAACATAGTTGCGTTGTAATTCAAAATTACTTCAAATCATCGCTTGTATCCTTATCAATCATTAATAAACATGTTTTTATTTTCAGATTATCCGGCTCTTATGTTCGCGAATATTTAGTAAAATTCTTTTTGCAAATCTTATTAAATCAGTAATATCCATAAGTCGGACCCCCTGAGAGGGGTCACATTATCAAATTATTATGTCACTAACGAACTTGTGATACCTATAAGTCGGACCCTTAGGCTAGGGTTCCAAGACCAAAAATCACTTGAAGTATTTGACATCCGTTCGTAGCATCGATAAGTCGGACTCCCAGTTTGGGGTCCCTAGAGTCCAAAATATTCTAAGTTTTTACAATGATGTTTCCCAACCGGGACATCGATAAGTCGGACCCCCAGTTTGGGGTCCCTAAAGTTCAAAATATTCTAAATGATGTTTCCTAACCGGGACATCGATAAGTCGGACCCCCAGTTTGGGGTCCCTAAAGTTCAAAATATTCTAAATGATGTTTCCCAACCGGGACATCGATAAAGTCGGACCCCCAGTTTGGGGTCCCTAAAGTTCAAAATATTCTAAATGATGTTTCCCAACCGGGACATTGATAAGTCGGACCCCCAGTTTGGGGTCCCTGAGTTCAAAAAATCCCAAGTCTCCCACTAAGATAACCCGCAACCGGGACATCGACAAGTCGGACCCCCTTACTGGGGTCTAAAGGCTGAAAATATTCTAAGTACAAATCTCCTTGATGTCGCCTGCGCGTGACATCGAAAAATCACGTCCTCTGCTAATACGATTAAGCAATATTCCGCGGCCTCAGACGAGAGAAGCCACGGCTCAACGAATAAAAGCATGGATACCACGAATAAACTCCATAATCAGGAATATATATCAAAATATTCAGAATACAGAGTTGGATGTTTGCAAAAATCAAATTACAATATTACAAGACTATACATTCTCCCAAAAAGCCTCGACATCTTGATCCGGCGGCAGAGGAGACCCGATCCTTCCCTCTTCAAGACTGGGGGTGAAGCTTACATAATCTTCAACGTTAAAAGGCTCCACCCCGATCTCGGACAGCTCTCGGGACAAGCCCTGGAGGTTCCTACCTTCATCAATAATAAGATTCGATAGATCAAGGCACAAAACCTCCAGGTTGGAGAGCGTCAAGTTTTCCGGGACATTTGACGCCGGAGGAGAAGAGAGAGCCAGCTGATCCAAGTCGAGACATAAAGCCTCCCTTTCAGCCTCAGCATCCACCCTTTCGGACCAGGCTCTCTTTTCATCCGCATCCCAAGCAGCGTCGACCAGTACCGCCGACTCCCTGTCCAAGACAGGAGCAAGGTTGGACAAGGCTTCACTCCCCTTCTGATCAGCAGTTTGCTGAAGGGAGGTAAAATCCATGCCCAACTCTGCGGCAGCCAAACGATACTTTTCGTCACTGATCAGGGTTCCGGCTCTCACCATCTCCGCCGTCAGATCTCCAAGAAACTTCGACGCTTCCGGCTCATCCGAAAGAAGCCAGTCTCGAGCCATCCGGGCCTTCCTGGTTAAGCACAGTTTATACACCTTAGCCGCTGATAGGATCATCTTGAAGTGGGCAGAATCAGTCGATACTTGCTGCATAAGTTGCTGGTTCTGATGAACGAGCTTGGCATGGGTATCCATCAGCAAGCCGACTTCATGGCCGAGGCTCGCAGACCTGGTGGAAGCAGCATCTAAGTTCTCGACGGTCTGGTCCAGCTGCTTCCTTGCCCTTTCCCGCCATTGTTCGGCCCTGACCAAGCGTTCTTTCAGCTCAGAACACTTGGCCAGTTTCTCTTTTAGGCCCGGCAGGTCCTCCCGCAATTTTGATAATTCGTCATTCAGCTCCTCACAGCGGAAGGTAAGGGCGGCCATGGTTTCCTGGTCTGCGGCACTTTGACGGTTTGCGTCGAGCTCAAAAGCCAACCGTATGAACGCCTGCAAAGGAACGGCAACTAAAGAAATCCGGAAACCAAGTAATCACATCACTAAGCATAAAAAAGTCATTACCTCTGCCGCCGAAGCTTGTGCCTGACGCACCCTATCACGGGGGGGCATGGACTCTAGTAGGTCGACGTCCACCTTGCTGATTAAGTTGGACGTCGCCCTGTTAAAACGAACAATTAAGCCCTTATGCCCCAACTCCGGAAAGGGTGTCTCGTGTCGAAAAGGGGAAACTTCCCGACGACGATAAACCTCAGCAAACTGCGATGAGGGAGCCGCGGAAGACTCCCCCACCTTCTCCTTCCCCTTGTTCGAAGCTGGCCGTGGGGAGTCCGAAGGGGGCGACGCCTCCTCATCAACCGACCTTATGCGGAGAGGTACGGCCGTAGGGATCGTACCCACAGAGGGCCTCTTGGCCGAGCTCTCCTTGTGGGAAGAAGAATCCCGCTTCCTCTTCTTCTTCCCACTCTTTTTCACCCCCCTTGTCTGTGGAGGAATCACCCTCTCAGATTCATCGGGGATGTGAATTTGTTTTCTCTCCTCGAGAAGTCGGAGAGCCTCTTGCTCTGAGGGCACGTCCTCCAGACCCTTCTCTACAGTCGCCGAGTCCTACAAAAGAAAAAGTTAGGAAGAATCAACAGAAGTCTTTCATAACGAAGAATTTTGCGAGGTTATACCTTCGGAGGAAGGGGAAGAGGCTTATCCTCCGGTCGCTGGATGGCCCCTTGAGCAAGTCTTAGAACGCTGAATTTCTTCATCAGCTCCGGACTCTTCGCTCGAAGATTCTCCTTGGCTATCCCTGTAAAACCGCGAGTTAAACATGTCATAAGAAAGAGAAGGAAGAAACCCGGCAACTCTTACTCCGATCGATAGCCAAGCTGATGCCGAATGCTGAGAGGAGGTTCTCGTTCTCCAACTCAGGACGACCGGGTATCCAATTAAGTTGGACGTTCATTGGTTTCCTTCCCAATTGAACGTCCATCTTTGCGTATTCAATGATCACCGCGTCACTAAAAGAACACTGCGGGATCCCATTATTAAAACCCGCGAGGTTGGGTTTAATGTCAAAAGAGGTCTTGATGTTCCATCCCTCTGAATTATACAAAAATGCAAATTTCGTCCTGTACCCCTTCTGGTTATCGGGGAGGTCTTGGACTATCTTCAGTCCTCGACGGTGTGTAAAAGTAATCCAGCCACAGCCGTATGATTGCGAATTACATAGGCGGGCTCTGAATATATATCTAAAAGCTGTGAGTGTTGGTGGCACGGCCAAAACTTTGCATAAGATCAAAAAGGCCACCATACAACCCTAGGCGTTTGGGTATAACTGGGGCACTGAAATGTTCAAAAACTCTAACACCTCCCTAAAAAACGGGTGAAGAGGAAATCTGAGCCCTAATTCAAAAGAAGAAAAGTATACAGCTATACAATGTGGGGGAGGAAACCTAACGGTGTCATAATTCCCCGGGGTAATAATGTTTATATTGTCCTTCAAACCCCATTTTTGAGAGATGGCCTCCCGACGGTTGTCTAGATCTCTTTTGGTCTGTAAATCAATGAAGTAGTTTAGGGGCCCGCCGTTTGGAATGTAGAATGGAGGAGGAACTGGCGCTGCACTCTCCCTTCCAGAAGACTCGGCTGATCCTTCAAGGTTTTCCATATCTACATACAATAACCCTTCTAGGTCAGGATTTATTCGCGGCAAGTAATTTGGAAAGAAAGCAATGCTCACTTCCCAAGGAGCAGTTTTCATAATCTCCGGAGGGTATATAGGGGATACAGACGACTCATCCCCAGCTTTTATTGGTTCATAATGGGGGGTAATTCTCACCGAACTACTTTCATCCGAGTCATTCATTGGTAACCCCTTTTTATTAAGACGCCTACGTACTATCAAAGGAGTTTCCGGCAAGTTAGTAGGGTTGGTGTCTGAGTTAGCTATAGTCTCTTGAGTAGTCGCGACATCCATGTTAATAATAAAGTAGTAGTCGAAACTTGTAAAGAATAGAGACTAAATTCATAAACAAATTCAAAGTTCTAGGCTAACATTCAAGAACAGTTTGAAGAATAACTTGAAGAAATTCGAAAAATCTGGGAAAAGTTTGAATACCTTAAAAAGAAATTTGAAGATTTGTCAGAAATCTTGAAGATCTTCGAAGGATTTATCAGAAGTTTGAAGGAGGGATGAAGATTGTCCGAGCGTCTCTCTCTACTTTCTCTTTCTTGCAATTTGAAGATTTGAGGGAGTTAATGAAGATTAGGTGAAATGGAACTATTCCAACTACCCTATTTATTGCAGCAATAAATGCTTCACTTGGGACTTGAGCATTCGAACGAAAGGGTGGAATTCCGGAGGAAAGCTGGGAAGTCGATAAGTCGGACTCCCAATAAGGGGAAGACAGACTTTTCTTAAGTGTTTAGTAATGATCGTGAAGTCTATTAGTCGGACCCTAGCTGAAAGGGTAATGTTGCGAAATTTTTCTAAGTGTTAATTCTTGAATATAGCCGGAAGGTCGAAAAGTCGGACCCCCAATTGGAGAGGAACGTCATAAATTTGTTTGAGTGTCAAAGCCATCCAACTGGTGGGTCGACAAATCAGACCCCAGGGAGGGGTGGAGCAGATAATTATTCAAGTCCTTTAGCACTCGAATATGTCCGGAGAGTCGATAAGTCGGATCCTAAACTGAACCTCCAGGAAGGAAAATCATTTTAAGTATAGAAATTACGCGTTCAACCGTCCGACTTATGGACACGGCGGATGAAATGTGATGGAAGGCAATATGAAAATATCTCAAGGGCGAAGGAAATCCGTGTGGTCGATAAGTCGGACTCCTTGGTGCACTCAGTCATGATGTAGAAATTCTAAGTATGAGAGAAGTCCCATATTTCTGTATGATTGAAGACACGGGTCTGCGAGCTGGTTCCCCGTCATGAAAGATGAGGAGTGAAAAGTAAAGTGGCTGATTCCCATATTCATCCGTATGGTCGATAAGTCGGACCCCCAAATGACCCTAGTCCAGGTAAAAAATTCTAAGTATAGAACCTCTCATGTGTGTCCGTGGGATTGAAGATGCGAGTTATGGGGCTCATTCCGTATCATGCTAGAATAAAGGGGGCTGCTTTGACAGAGTACTGAACATTTTTATTTTTTCACAAGTATTAAAGATATCCGTGTGGTCGATAAGTCGGACCCCCAGGTGGTCCTTCTCATTATCAAAATATTCTAAGTGTTGAAGAGGGATTCTCGTGCTGAACTTGCGAGTGAAGACGCAAACTATTAGTTCGCGGCATAGTTCAACCATAGGTGTAGAAATATCTTGAGAATGCTATGCCGCGTCCTTACTAGGGATCCGATTCGTAAATACCCTTGGCGTTACGCGGCCTCAGTTCAAAACGGACAGTTGATTTAATCCGCACAGTAGAAAAGTCGGACCCTCCTTTGGTGTTTTTTTTGAAAACATTTTAAGTGTGGGGATTTCTGCGATATCAGTAAAGCAAGGGCCGAGACATGATGTCGCGGAATCAAGATCCCACATTCACTACTTCGCTGTTGTGTTATAACACGTCTGGGGCTACTCCGCGGCATACTTCAAGCCGCGGCTTCATATGCCTGTTTGACCCAGATTCAATACGTTCTCACCTGATAAGCTTAAAAAGGTCATATCTTTTTCATTACAACTCGGAATTCAGCACAAGAACTGTCGACTCAAAGCTTGCAAGCTCAATTTTCATGATCCATGAGGAGATTCGCCAGGTTGGGTATATGTTTTGCCTCATGGGGCTTTCAAATGTTCTCTACGATCATTAAATCAAGCTCCGACAGGCACCTGTTTTTCCGCATAAAGGAGGATGTTTCCAGTCATTGTGGCTCTCTTTTCACATCATCCTTCATGCGTGGGGCTAAATGTCATGGTATTGTTTACTCAATTATTTTATTTATTTATTAATTAGCATCATGTTACTAAAATACCCTTTGACCTTTCCGGAGTTGACTTTGACTTTTGGTCAAATGGGCTTTCTGCTGGACTTCCCATCTTCCTTGGAGGGCTCATGGGATTTTTACCTTCAGAATACTTAACTTCCCTGTCATCTATCTTCTTTGGCCATCCTCCTTTTAAGGAGAATAACCGCCCACCACCTTCCACTCTTCAATCATGCTTGGCTCTCCTTGTTTCAAGGTGAATAACTGTCCATTCCTCCCATGACCAGTCCACCTCCCATTACTCCCACTACTCCCATGATCTTCCACCTCTCCTCTCTGAAGTAACTTCCTCCTTCAACATTATAAATAGGGACAACCATCAGAGAGGAGAAGACATCTTAAAATAACCCTCTTAAGCATCCTTGCTCATACTCCACTTCACTAGCCTACCACCACTCCAATAATATCACCCATTGCATCTTTTTGTATTCTGTAATCACTTACTCCATATTCTCATATCCACGTTCTAACTTGAGCGTCGGAGGGGTTTTCCGGGAGATCACCCCCCGGACAAGGCTAACGTGTTGATTTGCAGGAATTCAAGTCGCTTCCTTCCACGAGTCGCTGCTTTTGATCACGCTTCTGTTAAACGGTATTTTCAGTGTATCCCACTTCCTCGTTTCATCACCGAAACAAGGCGAATAGCGGATATTGTTGCATTGTGCGGAGTGGGACTTTCTTGGTAATTAAAAATGTCAGAGAATACGCTAAAGTTTCCATGGGCCATGAGTGAGATTAGGAAATCCCCATACAACCAAATTTAGATTTGAAATCCTTTTATAACATTTTAAGTCTTTTTATTATTTTTTTTTAATTTTAAATTACATTTAAAGATACTCACTCCGTTAATTTATAATTTTATTTGTTCATTTTAGATTTTTTTCACTTTAACAAAAAAAAAGCTTATACAAGGATATATTAAAGTAAAAATAAATTAATGTGTCATCTTATTGAATTTGTCTTAATGCATAGATTTTTATTATATTTTTTTTATGATGCGTTTTTAGAGTTATTCAGAATTAACTTCTAATTCAAAATGTCTGCAAAAAGTAAAGTAGATTAATATTTGCATAATTTAAAATATTATTTATTATATGTGTTTATACATGTGTTTAGAGATGGTCATGAGGCAGATTTGAAATGGATCAAGCCAAACTCAAATCCAAACTTAGACCTTATGAGTCTGAATTTTCAAACTCAAACCCTGACCCGTTGGATTTAATAGGTTTAGATCTATATTTATAATTTATTTGTGACAATTAAAAATCTTTGTTTTCATTTATTAACATTTGACGCAATTTGAAGTTCCATTTAGCATCATATTGTGAACTAGCAGCCATAAACAAGCAATTTTGAATGGTATGTATTTGGAGTTTTGTAATTGGAATCATAATTTGAAGTCCTATTTAGCATCACAACTAAAGAGTTATATTAATTAAATGGGCAATATGAACAAGACAACAAGTCCTATATTAAAATTTAAAATGAGTAATCGTGAAGAATGCTTTTTCAATGAGAGAACAATACTTATAACCTTTTAAGTTTTAGCCATATGTGAATTATAATTTTAATGTTTTTTTTTTCTAATTACAGTCTATAAAATATTAAGGGATACACTATTCAAGTTAAGTGACTATTTACCAACTCATTGACCTTTGACCAGTCTAAATGAGCGTTGACCATTACTAATCATCTTTGACTTTTATTGACTACCCCTAATCACCTTTGACTTTCCTAATTACCAATTGTACCCTTCTGTTTTAGCACTTTAACATCGTTTTTACCTATCATAACGATATTTTTTCAAAAAATGAACGTCGCGATTATTATTATGGGTAACACTTTCAAAAATCCGGTCAAAACAAGTAATTGTTTGCCTATTTTCCGTCACATAGACCGAAAAATATATTTAACGTCGTTTTTATCCATTATAACAATATTGTTTCAAAAGTGGAAGTCCATTTTTGAAAAAATATCGATATGATAGACCAAAATGACGTTAAATATCTTTTTCGGTTAACGTGTCAAGAAATAGGCGAATAATTAGTTGTTTCAACCTGATTTTCGAAAGAGTTACCCTATAAGGATAATTGCACCATCTATTTTTTGAAAAAAATATCGTTATTATGGGTAAAAACGATGTCAAATATCTTTTTCAGTTTACATACTGGTAAATAGGCAAATAAGTACTTGTTTTGTCCGGATTTTTGAAAGAGTTACCTCATAAGGATAATCGCAATATCATTTTTTGGAAAAATATCATGATGATAGGTAAATATGACGTTAAGGTACTAAAAAATAAGGGTACAATTGGTAACTAGGAAAGTCAAAAGTGATTAGGAGTGGTCAACAAAAGTCAAAAGTGTTTTGTAAAAGTTGGTAAAATTATTAGCACTTGAGTTAAGGATTTTGTTTTGCAAATATAAAGTATATTTAGCTTTTGGAAACAAATTAAATTTGATATTCTATTACTGATCTTTGTTTTTCCGGAAATAATACTTTCCATAATAATTATTATTAATAATAAAAGTTAACATTTAATTTACTAGTTTACTATTAGTAGCTATCCATACAACCAGCAGTGAATAAGTACTCTCCCACCATTAGGTGCACTACAACAATTGTCACAAGTATTAAAAAAATTATATTTTTGAATTTAATTAAGGATAGTATATAAATTGGTTTTCGCTAATTTGTGAAATAAACATATGACTAATATTATTTAAAAATAATAAATTTCATTTCAGTTCTAAGAAATAGTTCGTATCTAATTAAAACATATATTACTTTTTCATGAGAAATCTGATTCATTTCTAGTTGTCCGTTTCCCGACCCAACCAAAATCATTTCATTTCTCAAAAGATCACAAAAATTTTATCATAAATTCATAATTCTAAGTACAACCTTTCAAACATATGCATGATTAGCACATCTCTAAGCTTACATCAAGATCAACTTCATTCCAATTTTCGTTTTGTGCCTTATTAGCTTCAATTTCTTCCAAATAGTGTTGATATATATAAGAAAAAAATCCCCACATAGCCAATACCAAAGCAATGATCTTCACCCCATTCATCTTATCATGAAAGAACACAACCGCAAAAACCGGTGTTAATGGTAAAGCCAATGTAGTAATCACATTAGAGAAAAGTGAAGAAATCTCAAATATTAACCCTAATAATCCAAATGAGGAAACTTCCCAACTTATAGCCGTACAAGTTAATATCATCACATAGGGAACTCTCCCTAACTTGAAATCCCCCATTTCCATATTAATTGTCTTCCATTCCCCGCTAGCAAAGAGCCCTACTACACAAGCACAACTCGAGACAAACGAAGGATAAAGCTGCATACATACGACAGTATTAAAACTCTCGTCCTTTATCACTTTTTCGAATGAGTATTGTGTCAAGGACAACATTAAAGAATATGTCGCGGATGCACCAATAGTACATAAAAACCCTATAACATATTTTCCCATTGGGATATTATTGGCCATATTGTTTTCATCCTTGGAATTAATGGCTAAGAGACAGACCGAGATGGTAAGGATTACAATTGAGTTAATCACTAGAGCAGTGAATTTTTGTGCGTTTATAAAGAAGGATGTAATCGCGTTGAAGGCTAGTTGTGAGGCACACAACAAAGAGTAGGTAGAGACGGGGAGGTATAAGAGTCCATATGAGTACATTAAGTTATCTCCGGTTAAAATGAGGCCAAAAGTTAAGTATAGTAAGGAGAGTTTAAATTGTGAAGGGCTATGTAGGGTAGTTTTTGAGGGTGAGAAGATGAATTTTAAGGGTATGAAAAGAAGAAAACCAATTGATTGTACTAAGGTAGCCATCCATTTGCTATTACCACCTTTGTCAAAATAAAGTCTTCCTAAGAGAGTTGCACTAGTGCTACCAATGAGAATAAAAAGGGTATAGATAGTGATCAAAACCCATTTTTTATAGTGTTGCTTTGGTTTGTGGAAAATTGTTTTCTTGTTGATTTGATTATTGGTTTTAGGAGAAGTATGGTATTGTTTGTAGTCATCATTGTCTCCTTTGCCTACATGCCAAAAATTAAGAAAATTATATATCTCAGTATTTTTGGACTAGATGTAAACAATATTAACCTAATAATAACAAAAAATAACCTTATTTTGATTGACCATTTCAATAATAAAGATTAAGATATTTTAAAAAAATGTTAATTAGACAATTCTAATTATGTGGATGAAAGCTAAAGAAAATACTAAATTGAATATATTTTTTAATTCGATGAAATATAGCAACGTACAAAGGAATGGATTAAAAAGGAAGGCAGTACAACTATACACTCTACATCTGACTCTTTTCACTATATTATTTTCTACAATATGAAACATTTCGAAGATACAACTTAAAATAAGAAAAAGGGATTAATAATATACTTACTAATTAATTTTGATCAGTAAAAAAACATATAAAAACGTGATAAAAGAGAATAGCCTAATACAACCTTCAATTCAAATTGGCTTATCTTGCGATTTGGACAATTATTAAGGCACAAAAAAGGTGTCTACATCTACAAATTAGGAGGAAACCACGATAAAAAGGTTTTAATATGTACAAATTAAAGGAGGAACCACCACATAAAGGTGCCCGCATTTTTTTAAAAAAAGGAAAGGACCACAACAAAAAAGTGTTTACACGTGTCAAATATCATTACATAAAATAGATATTGAACAATTTAAAAAATAAATGAAAGATTTACTCTAAATCAGAGATAATTTACTTAATACTCCCTTCAATTTCTTATGTATTTATAATAAATAGAAGTAAATAAATACTAGTGGAAAAAACCTCATTTGCTGCGGTTTTTTGGCCATTATTTGCTGCAGTTTCGACCCCAAGCAATAGTGATAGCAGCAAATGGCCTATTTTAAATGCTGCGGTTAATAACCGCAGCAAAAAAGGGCCTATTTGATAGGGTGAGAATTTTTTGATTTTAATTTACTTTTTTTTGATTTTGTTTATTTTATTATTATTATTTTTGTCTTTTTCTAGTGATTTACAAATTACGGTTATTGATTAGGTATTATTTTACTTCTAAATCAATTATTGATTTATATTTGTATCAAAAGATTAAGACTTTTCAAAAAACTTCATTAGAAAATGTTAATTATGTGGATAAAAGCTAAAGAAAGTATTGGATCGAAGATATTTTCAATTGAAGAAATGTGGCAAAGTACAAAGGAGTGGATTAAAACAGGGCCATTCGTGAATCATCTAAATGGTTGATGATTAGGCTTAAAACATAAGGTTATAAATGGAATAAAGATTAACTATAAGAGTGACTTATATTGTATACACTTTATCCAATACATTATTATTTGTTAAACCAAGAAATATGCAAGACATTCACAAAATGAATATCATTAAAGGATGAATAAAAATAAATTGAGACAAGTACTTGTTCTAACTAGGGTCACCATATGCCATAAGTATGAATCATTAATAAAATTTACATGATACTCCCTCTAATTCAAATTACTTGTCCCATTTTCTTATTGGGTAAATTCATCTTAGTTGTCCCATTTTCTTTTTTGGCATGAGTTTTTTTTACCAAACTATCTTCATTCGCCATGCATTATTAACTTACTTATCTATACTAATTAACCCTCTCCAACATAATTAACACATTAACTTTCCCACCCTTTCCCATAAAACCCACCCCACCCCTCCCTTACTCAATGATATAATCTAACCCTAAAATCGATGTCCTGTGTTCATCTGCCTCTTCACCTTCATCTTCCTGTGTTCATTCTTCATCTTTGAAGATGAACATCGTCATCTTCATCCTTTGTTCTCTCTGTCTTCATCCATAGTTTTCCTCTCTCTCCTCGTCATCTCTTTCCTCAGTGATTTAACCTAACCCTAATAAACCCTAAAAGTAGATATGGGTTCACCTCTCTCTTTCCTCTGTGATCTTTCTTTGTTGATCTAGTTTTTGAAGAGTATGGATTCACCAAATTCATGTCTTTCATTGATTGCTTCCTCTGAAGAAAATGATTTAGTGGGTCCTTGTAATCCTTGGTTTGCAACTACCAATACATCCCTCCATCTCCTACCATTTCTAAGGAAACAAATCCTAATTGGGGAAGGGATTTGAATTTCGAGGATGAAGAAATAAAGGGTTTGTTTGACTTACAACTAGATTTACAAGATCTTTATATTGATGATCTTTTCCCCTCTTCAGACGAAGAGTCACTTGATGATGTTGATTTGAAGCTTGATGTTGATGATGTTCATGGTCCCTTCTCTTGTATGTGGATATACACAACCTTTCTGACTTATGATGATTTCAGTATTGTTTTGTTTGTTCTTTGTTTGATATGCATTTTTGTGGTCTGTGATGAATTTAAGACCCTATTTTTGTGTTTGCTCTATGATTTTTTAAGGGTATGCATTTGATTTGTAGCTGCAAAAACCCTAAAAGCGTGATTTGCCACCAATCATGGCTTTTGAGGGAATAAGCCACCAAACATGATATTTAGAAAGCTATTCTCTAACCAGATTCAGGAGGCAACATGTAGGATTAGGGTTCTCTGTGATGAGAACATTTGTTCTCTGAGAGAGACAACAAGTTGATAATGTTTGAGGCCATACAAAATCTGTTCTTCTTTTTGATTTCATTAAAATGTTTAGTCTTGAACAACTTCATGACATGTCATACATGATGTTTACATTCTAAATATTTTTTTGACCTATTGTTTCCCAAAGTGAGTATTCACAGTTAACCCAAAAGTATACTCATGTATTCTCATATGTGCTTCTTTGCCCTGGTAATTTCCCAAAAATTATGTTCTGTGTTCATTTGTTGCTGCTGATCTCTGTTCTGTGTTCACATGATTTCTGTTTCTTCTGCTACCTCATTTGTTGTTGGACTTTGATCTTGTTCTTGTAATGTATTTGGTGGTGCTGGTTCATCATCTATTATTGTTGTTGTTGTTCTCTTTCTTGATTCATCATTGGTACGTGATGTTCCTTCTCCTGCTTGGTGGAAAATCTGTTGATCATTTATGCCTAAGTAAAACAAGATGATGTCAAACATGCTTTTTTCTACTTTTGTGTCCACATAGCGCAGGGAATCGTAAATGATCTCCCTCTTTACACTCAAATACTTAAGGAGTCTTCCCTCTCTTGCTAGTTTTGTCTTGTTCATGTGAGGAATGTGATAGTCTATGCCCCCAACTGTTTTTATAACTTCAACTTTACATGCTTGTAAAGTGATCCAAACAAATTTCGTTCTAGTTGGTTGTAAAGATTCAAATGCATGATTAATTGCCTTCACCATTTGTGTATAATTTGTATGCTGATTTTTGGTGTTGAAGTGCTTGTATTAATCTGAAAAATCCTAAGTCCAAGGAATTCATGTCTAGAGAATTAAGGGGCTGTTGAACCAAATGAAAGTCAAATCCCTCTAATGTTGCTACCTTTCTAAATCCTAAATCATCATCCAAAATATGTGGTGTGGCATTGTCTTGTTGGATAAAAATTGTCTTGCTTGCTCCTTGTGGCCATTTGTTCTTATTGTTGACAATATGTTTTGCACAATCATATCCCTCATGTGATTATTAGTAATTGATTGTATCGGTTTAGTTTTCGTGTCCCTTCTCTTCTTGTTCTTTGAGTTCCTCTGAGCTGGAATTTTGCAACTTTTTAGCTACTGTGTACTTGGCGTCACATGTTTCTATTTTGGTTATGTGTTTGATTTTTAATTTGGCTGTGAGTTTCTGTTTTGGATATCAGTTTTGAGTTTCTATTTTGTGAAATTAACTCTCCATTTGGGAAACATTTTCGGATTTACATGACTTTACTTAAAAATCAACTTGTTGTTGTCTTTGTAGCCAATTAATCTAATTTAAACACTAAATGCATACTGTCTTTGTTTTTAAAATCTGAAGTCAATGAAAGATTTAATATCCGCATGCGCATGTGGCGAGAGGGTTGTTTGTTATCGGTTGCCGTACAAAAGACGTTGATGAAATCAAAGAAGAAATGAAGGTTTTTTTTATTTTAAGTTTTCAATTTGTAATTTTAATTATGTAATTTTAGTTTAAGTACTTTAGAACTTTGTTAATCATAAAATTATGGATTGTAATTATGTAAATTAAATGAATTCTAATGTGCAATTGAATTTTCCCTCCAAATTTGAATTCTGTCTACTTTAATTATGAAAAAGGAGGGAATCATTAGTAATTAATCCATACTCTTAAAATACCTCAACTACCAACTTTTAGGTGGTCCCCGCACTACTCTTAATTTGCGTGCTCAACCTAAATGGAACAAGTAAATTGAATTGGAATGAGTACTTTGTTTATCCTAATATTATAAATTAAGTTTTATACGACACGTCTACACTTATAATGATGATTATAATATAAAGGGATTAATCACTATTATTTTTTTAATTACTTATTAAATATTGAAATTGATTTCCTATAAAAAGGCTCATATTTATCATTTTGCCTAGGGCCAATAAAATATCAGAAATGATACTGGATTAAAAAGAAGACGGTAGGACTATTACATAACACTCATTTTACTATATGAATTTCTGCAATAAGGTCGGAAGAGAATAGCAAAATAAGAAAATGGATTAATAATATTTAATTTTATTCATTAAAAAAATCATATAAAAATGTGATAAAAGAGGATATACCCTAATATTATTTAATAGCCAAAAAATTCAATCTCGTTAAATAATTTTGCTCCATTTTCTTATGTATTTATAATATATATTTAAGTTTGGACAAAGTTAATCTTCTCTATCCTCATTTTAATTTTTTAATAATGCTCATGGTCGCCACATATCTTCTACAAACTTTATTTTGACATTTTTATATTGCTTATGATCAGAATATGTTTCTCACTAACTTAATATAAATATTTATTTTAATTGTTATATCCCATATTTTTTTCACTGAGTTTCTTTTTAATATTTTCTAATGTTTACTGTTTGTACTTTCCACCGTCAAATATATTATTCAGTAACATAATATATCCACCATGATTTTATTTTCATAATTTCCGTGAATATTTCTTGTGAGAACTTATTCAAGAAATAGAGGGGAGTAGTTTCTAATCATGCATGAAAATAAATGTTGTAAGTAATTTGAAATGGAGAAAATACTTGCTACATTGACTTTTTACGCAATTAAATGTCTTATGTTGATCATTTATATATTAAATTATGCACAACTAAAAGTTACTACATAAAAAGTTAATATCATAAAAATATGCAATTAGACATTACAAAACAAGATTTCATTTAAATATATTTTTTCTTATGAATGATGTTAAAAATCGTAATGTAGTAAGCATTTCAGTACGAAGAAAGTATGATAATTTGAATTAAATGTAATAATTTCCTTTATTTATGAAAACAAAATAGTAGTGTGGGCTGCATAAATTTGACTTTCTGTTCCAGACTCCCCTCAGTTGTACAGGTGACCTTAAAATATCTTAGTTACGGTAGAAGTAGGAATAATGGCTACGCATACCCTTTGGTTACTAAATTATTAATTGATATTATTGAGCACTCTTATAATTCTACTTATTACTAATTATATTTTTTTGGAGATTAATTAATACTAATCATCTTATTTGTATACTATTAAATTCTGAGTATATTTAAATCAAAAAAAAATTTATTTGAAAAAAAAGGATCAAATTACACTTATTTATAATTACTGCCAATATATTATAATTATAGGAATTCTTTCAAGGTTCATCATTATTGAAGTGTTGGTTCAAAAATTGATTGAAGTGTTGAAAATGAATTAATTATTAAGTGAAAACTAATAGAATATATAACAAATAATTTGAGCCCTACTACAAATAAAAGTTTAATTTTTTGGTTACAGCCTTAATATATACCACCTCCTATTTCTATTGTTCTATTTGATCTTGGCATATTTGCTAATACACTATTTTAATCTTAAATATCTCTAATTGAGTTTGAGTTAAAATTATGAAAAGCTGATATTAACAAAATTTACAATAAAATAAATCAAACAACATCCCACTTGATAATGTTTTAACTTTTAAATTTAAAACAAAATATCTAATAAAGTGATTGATGTATAATGTTGAAAAATCAAATGGGACATTTAGAAAATAGAAGAGAGTAATACATGTTGTATACTCTATTAACTAAACGGTTAAGCTTTTGATTGTAGTCCCGATATTCTGCATACTTGCTCTATCATAAACTTCATGGACAAATAATAATAATAATAATAATAATGATTTCTCTAACATGAAAATTAAAGGAAATTTCATATCCTTAATAATAACGATATTGTATTTTTGTTTTTATTTTTCCATTTGGGTTTAGATGATAGTTTATACTAGATGGTTTGTCTTGCCCTCTTTGATTTATATTGAGGTACTTTAATGATAAAATTGTTCTTTTATTGAAATAAAACAATAAAATTGCTAATTATGTAACTAACTTTTAAAAAACAACAAAATAAATTAAATGATTAATTAAAATGTAAATTAAGTAGCTAATTACCTTTGATTTGCTTTGCCAACTCTTGAGAATCAGCATCCATAAGAACCAAATTAAAGAGAGAAAAAAAAAAAAAAAAAAAAACTTAGAGAAGAAAATATGATATATTGGTACTTGGTAAAGATAAAGGGATTGAATTAATATGAACAAACTAAGATATTTGAGTGAAATTCTATAATAGCTGCACATGCACTATCTTATTGACTTCTTGTCAATTTATGGTTGTGGTGGACCCGTTAAAGTTTAGATCAATTTATATTCATTAATTATTGTTTGAGTAGAAAACAATAATATTAAAATATATCAGTTGAGGAAAAACTTTGTTTATCCACTCAGTAATGTTTTCAGCAAACTACTCGCCTAATGTAGTATTGAAGATGTATACATTTATTATTCATAACTACAAATTAAAAACATTCCCTCTCATTTTGAAACAACGAGAAATATAGTTTTATAAAAGTGGATAGTGGTATTAAATAAAGACATAGAATAAATTATATGAATGAAAATAATAGAGGGTTAAAATGTATGAATGAGATTAAAAGAAAGTGGTTGACCATTGTCATAAATATACATGCAAAATAAATGAAACGAACTAAAATAACAATTTATGAACAAAAGAAATACTTGACTAATTATCAATTATCATAAATTATCACTTCACACAGATAAACTATTTGATAGGTAAACATAACAAACCTCTCGATATAGGTCTTGTGGCCTTCCACATAGAAGTGTTCATTCAGATTATAGGATTGATTTCGGGTTAGGAGTTTTGGGTCGGTTTAAAATCGTGTTTTGTAAATAAATTATTTTTTTACATAATTGCAAATTATTTTTAAAATCCGATCAAATTAAACCGAATTCGATTACAAAATCAAGTACATATTATATTATTATCAAATCTATTTTAAACCCCTCTCCTCGAGTGGTTTTAAAGTGGTCCACGTTTCACTTGTTACACATTAATGAACCGAGATTGAAAATTTATTTGTGTTGGTCATATTTATTGTTATTGTGTAGTTTATAATTAATAGATAGATATTCTAGCTTTGTAGAATAATATGTTTTGTGTTCTCGAAAGTTTGTCCCACTTTCTTTTTTTTTTTTTTTTTTTTTTTTTAATTTTATAAGTTTAGCAATTTCTTAAAAACGAAAGGAGTAATATGAATATACATAGGAGACTAGGAGTATTACATGAAGAGACGTGAGGAGATCTTGCTATTTATGTCTAATGTTCATCCACTTTAATAGTATCTTAAAATATGCAACATTTTATATAAATTAGAAAAAAATATTGCTGACAAATTCTATAAATATTTGTAGGTTTACTACGTAATGCTTTTATAAAAGGTGTTTACCAATATGTATTTGTTTTCAACACATTAATATTTGTATTAAATACTAAACCTATAAGTCGTCTGAGCTTTAACTTAATTTCACATTGGTGATATGAGATTTTCATAATTACAAAGAGGTTGCATGTAATTTTAAACTTTGATGAAAATATGTTTTTTAGCGAAAAAAGAAAACTCAAAATTTATGTTTGATTAATATACTTAAATTCTTTAACAAAAATTAAAGCTACAAGGAGTATTTTTTTTTTAATACTCAGACCACCTATTTGAAATTAAGCTAAATAACATTATTACAAAATACTTAATAATCAATATTTTTGTTTTTCTTTTCGTTTATAATGGGTTTCTAACTAAAATTTTTGTGAACTTTTTATCTTGTAAAATTAAAAATAATTACATGTTATTTTTTATTTTATGTTTTATTGATATACTAATTATATATTTGACATATAATACTTTATTTTAATTTTATTTATTTATTATAAAAACCTAACAAATTTAATTATTTGATTATTTAATAAAAAATGTTAATTTTAAAGAGAATTTATAAAGAAAAAAATCCCTCAAATTATGTATTAACAACACATAAAAATGTGTATTATTGTCATAAATTGTTTTAAGCAAACTTGTAGAAATATTTTCAAAGCGGATAATATTTCTCACCTTTATTTTTTGCAAATAATTCATTGTTCCTCAAATTGAGAGCTTTTAAGGAATGAGCGACTAGAATCGAAGAAAAGTAAAAAAAAAGTGTCATCTGCTTTTCTTTGATTTTTGTCGCTCATTACTTATAAAAGCTCTCAATATTAGGAACAATAAAATTTTTATAGAAAACAAAGGTGAGATGAATTATTGGCTTTGCAATAGATATTTCTAAAAGTTTACTTAAAAAATGTATGAAAAATTACATATTTTTATGTGTTGTTAAGACATAATTGGCTTTTTTTGCAAGAGTTATTTGTGAATCCTTTTTTTTTATTATTTTTAAAAATAATCAAAAAATTAAATTTGTTAGATTTTTTTATAATAAATAAATAAAATTAAAACATACTATTATATGTCAAATATATGATTAGTATATCAATAGAAAAATAACATGTAATTGATTTTTAAAAAAAAATAAAAAATTTGAGTAGGGAACCCATATTTAACAAAAAGAAAAACCATAAATATTAATTATTAAGTATGTTTTTTGCTTAGATATTTTCACCAAAATTTAAAGTTATAAGCCACCTCTTTGTAATTATGAAAACCTCATGCCATCTATATAAAATTAAGTTAAAGCTCATGTCATCTATGTGAAATTTATTCAAAATTAAACCCCAAAAAGGTCTAATTAATAAAAGTTTAACTTTTGTTAATTGTTTTAAAAATTTATCATGGTACTTTATGGTTGGGATAAGAGTTGCAGCCATTTTTCCCTCCTCATACTCTAATTATGTACTATTTAAATCGCGTTATTAGCTTCGTTTAATCAAGTATTTTGAAGAAATGAAACCTTAAAATTATTATACTTCTATGTATGTGGTAGAAGTATTTTTATGTAAACAATTTCTTTTGAAAGATCTTGTACTTGATGTTGTAGTCAAGCGAGGACATAATTTAGGCATTTAAGCCATTCATATAGATTTTTGATCTTCTATGTAAATTATTTTAACCATGTCCTAGATTATTTTGGACAAAGTTATGTCAAAATGTTTGGTATTTCAAGATATTTTGCTATTAAATATTATTATGAACATTGAGTGCTATATTGTATTTTATTATTTTCAGCGCATAAAAGAGTCTAAAATATATAACCACTTAAGTTATTTATTGGGCGGGTAAATACATTTTAGACGCTCTTAAGTGTTCACAAAACAATCTTACTTAGACGTGATAAAGTGTCTAAAATAAAACGTCGAAGATTTGTAACTATTGCTTATTAGACGCTTTCTTAACTGTAAAAAAATATTTTTTTAGACGCTTTTTTGCGTCGAAAAGGGCATTGCCTTTTCGTCTATAAGCTCCGTGTTTTTTTTGTAGTGGCTAAAATAGGCTTGGGTGCAACTAAAAAAGGAGAAAGTACATTTTTATTTGGGAAATTCCACATGGTAGCATTGAACTTTCATACAACGCCAGTGGTAGCATTTTTGTAAGATTTTTCCACATGGTAGCATCCAATTTATGCCTTATCTAACTACCGTAGCATTTTCCGTTAAATTCTTGTAAATTTTCGTTTAATTTACCATTTTGATGTTTCTACCCTTATTAAGTGTTGGTTGTTTTATTTATAATTTGCCTTAAATCATTCTTATGCTCTCAAATGTTTAATTTACCATTTTGACGTTTAATTCACTGTAATTCATCAATGCTCTCAAATGTTTAAGACAAATTATAAAGACAACAACCAACACTTAATAAGGGTAGAAACGCCAAAATGGTGAATTAAACGGAAATTGACAAAAATTTAACGGAAAATGCTACGGCAATTAGATAAGGCATAAACTGGATGCTATCATGTGGAAAAATCTTACAAAAGTGCTATCACTAGCGTTTCATGAAAGTTCATGCTACCATGTGGAATTTCTTATTATTTTTATGTGAGTTTTTTCAAAATAATACATAACAATTTTGTTAAAAATAGAAAATTATAGTGCTGAAAAGTTATATAAATATTTGTAGGTTTATTACATAATACTTCTATTAACAGTGTTTACCAATGTGTTTCTCTTTTTCATAACGTTAATATCGTTTTTTTTTGATACACTAAACCTAAAAATTAAACCCCAAGGAGGTTTGATTGACAACATTTTAACTTTTGTTAACTATTCAAAAGTTTTACCTTGTAGAACAATGTTTTTCTAAGCTCCCTTTATCTGCCTATTACAGTGTCGTTTCAGAGGGTATTTGTTTCGGTCATGAAACGAGGAAGTGCAGAAGACACTTAAAATACCTGGAGATAGGTGTAATCGGGTACAACCATCAATATGCTGAAAATGTTTATGAACCTTCCGCTGATGAGACCTCAATTCCTGCAATACAACGTTAGCCTTGTCCGGGGGTTATTTCCCGGAAAACCCCTCCGACGCTCTAGTTAGATCGAGAGACAGAAAGTAATGAATATATGATAATGAATGAATACAAGATTAACGGATTGTAGGATGAGTTCAGATTAATTGAAGGAATATTTGGTTCAGTATAGATTGTACGTAGGAGGGCAGTGTCATTTTTGTGGAGTAATGGTAGGAATATATAAACTTTCTTTCTAATTAAATGATTGAAGGAAGTATTTTTGGTAAAATAAATAGAATGTAGAAGAGTAGAATCCTCTGCCATTTTATGTAGTTTCATGACATATTTATAGCAATTTCTTATAAGGACACTAAATGTGGTTACTTGATCATGGGATGATCATGAACATAATGTTTGTAGATGTGGGAATAATGGGGAGTTATTTTAGGAAGTGACTAAGAGTAGTGATAGTAGTGGACAAAGGGGTAGTTAGGGTTTGACTAAATGAATTACGGGTTTATTTATTTGACCCCATAACAGTATTTTTAAGATGTAATCGTTTAGGGTCCAATTTATAAAGGGACCAAATTGAGTTAATCCTTATAATAGTATTTACATAAGTAGTTTCTATCATAAATTAAATTTAAAGCATTAAAATTTTCAATTAAGTACATGACTATTAAACTATATTGTTGAAAAAAAGATAGACAGACTGGAAAGGAAAATTAATGCCATAATCTTCGACATTTTGGGGGTTATTGTTTTAAGGAATCGATGGTTTTATGAAGAAATTATTACTTTGGGGAAAATAATACAATAATAACCTTCATGCTTCATTTTATAATTCCTGATTTAAATTTTCCAACATTTCTAATTAGAATGGGCCTCTATATTATTGTTTTATCCTTTACAATAGATCCCCTCTTTAAACTAAATTTCTGAACTTTTAGCTTGGGCCCTAAATGGCGGTCCCTTTGGTCTACTCTCAGGTTCGAGCCTGAAAGTACCTTATAAGATAAGCATAGAACATTCCTTTCCTTTTCTATATCCCATTTTCTTCACTTGGTTCATATTCCCTCTAATTCAATTTAGTTGTTCCATTTGGTTTGGGCACAAATATTAAGAAAATAAGGGGATCACCTAAAATAGTAAATTCATGTGTAATATTAGGTATTTTTAATATTAAGAATTGAAAGGGATTACATAAAATAGTAGACCCATGTGCAATATTGAATATTTTTAAGATTAAGAAAATGTGGGGACCCCTTATAAATATAGGTCTGAAAATAAAAATACGAAAATAAAATAAACTTATTCAATAAAAAAATGGAACAAGTAAAAAGAATCAAATTGAATATATTTTTTTTCATTCTCTTTGATTGTTGAACCTACATATTAATACTCATACTTAATCCATACACAAACCACTAAACTCGTTTGCACCAAAAAGCAAACCATTTTACACGTAAAAACTTGTAAACAATGTTCACTAAACCTAAATGGTTTATTTCATTTCTCATTGTTATGATACTTTTCAATGATATCTCCTTCGTTTCAGCATCTCCTCCTGCAAGTAAGTATCTTAAAGTATATAACATATTCTGTACCTCAACTATCAACTTAAGTTCTTAGTTAAATTGATTACTTAAGTTCTTAGTTAAATTGATTTCTTAATGTGATATCAAAAGACAACTTGATAAGAGGTCATGTATTCGAATCTCTAACATATTCCTACAATCTCTGCCATCAGCTTATGCTATTAGTTGAGTTGATTTCTTGTTAGTATCAAAAGTTAGCATGACAAGAGGTCACGAGTATGAAGCTTCCTTGATAGTACTTGTAACTTCTTAAAACTTTCTTATCTAATTTCCATTTTTATCTCCTTATTTCCTGGTCTTATTGACAGAAATAGTAGCTGGGGTAGTCACAAACGTGGCATCTACCATCTTCAAATGGCTTTGGTCACTAAGAACTCCAGTCATCAACACAGAAAAAGGTTAGAAAAATACTTCCTTTGGATTTGATTAATTGTTCATCTAACTGATTTTATTTGGTATATATTTCTCTATATATAATGTAAAATATAATTAAGTGGGATCTTATTTAATTCGTCTGTATATTTCATAATATTACTTTTAAAAATTTTTTATCATATAAAATTAAAGATATTAAAGATTAAAATTATGCATTGAATAGCCTGAAGAATAGGAATGTAGCAACTATAAAACCAAAGGAAGTATTTAATAGAGTAAGAATTCACGGGTTCTGATTTTGGGCATGTGTAAAGTGTTGGACTACAGACGGGCACATTAAATTAAGGATATATGTTTAGATAAGAGTTTACATAAACTAATTATTGTTTAGTTCAAATACTTTATACGCGGACTAGAAAATATTGTATATTTTTGCTTCGCTACTGATTGATTATAATGTGAATGGATCAGGTATTACAAGTCGTTCATTGATGAAATTTGAAGCTGGATACAGAGTTGAGACAGTTTTTGATGGCAATAAGGTTGGTATTGAGCCTTATTCTGTAGAAATGTCTCCTACAGGGGAGCTCCTAATATTGGATTCTGCTAATAGTAATCTTTACAAGATTTCTGCCCCATTTTCAAGATCACGTAAGTCATCTTTTAAGTTTTTTTTTTTTTTTTTTAAATTTTTTTTAATTTTTTTAATCATATTATGATTATCATCATGATTTTGATTCATGAATGTTAGTTTCTAGAATATGTTTTCTAGTTTTTAATAGTTGTATTAGTCACTGTAGCAAAAACTGTTTATGAACTGATTTATTTGGCATATATACTTCTTTATGTAAAATGTAAAATATAGTCAAGTGATCTTAGTAGATTTGTTTAATATTCATAATATTAACTTTTTAAAATTTTTATCATATTAAATTAATAATATTAAAGATTAAAATTGTAAATATAGTGACTATTAAAATCAGAGAAAGTATATCTTTTTTATACTATGATCTATTATATTATGTTTTACTTCGTAAAGTTTGCAACCAAAGATCAATTGAGATTAACAAGTGTGAAGGCAATTTACACATCAGTAAATCCGCCTAAGTTGAACGCATTTAATGAGTTATTTGAGTTGAATATTTATGGCAAATATTAACGGTCTCTTTGGTTGTTACTATTAAATAATTAGAATATTAATAAAAAAATTTATTGTAGTTTAATTAACTAGAAATCTATTTGGCAATATTTATCATTACTGTTATTAATTTTCTTCATAAAATCCTTTCCAATTTATTATCACTTGAATAAATAATTTAACTGATAATAAAATAATAATATTAACTAAAGATAATACATTTTGTGAAAATTAAAATTAAATTTATTATTATTACAACTATTTAATATCAATAATCAAAACGCTGAATAATACAAGTATAGTAACCTTATTAAGTATTCACAAGCTTTTGTTTTGATTTTAGATGATTTTTAGTAGAAAAATGAAGGGATAAAGTTGATACGTGTGTTGTAGTTTATCCTTGATTCCTTGTTGAAGCATTTTAGTTTCTTGTTTTGTTTACAATTAACTTTAATAAGGTGTTGTCGGCTTACTTTAGTTTGGAACAAGACTCCTCTTTTTTTTAAAAGTATAATTTTATTATATATATCAATAAGGTTCTTTAATATTATTACCGTATCCTCTTAACAATTCTATTTTTCCGTACAATTTTTTTAAATCAAAAGTTTGGTCCAAGATCCCAACTGATTTAGAACTATAGAAGTACCTCGTTGCAAGCTTACAACTTACAAGGGTACATATAGAGTAGAGGTGTTGAATGGGTGGGGTTGGGCTGGGTTGGATCAAAATTTAAATGGGTTGGATCGGGGCGGGTCATGTCAAATGTTAAACGGAGTAGGGCGGGTCAAAGCTTGTTTAAACCCGACCCACTTTGAACCGTTTTTTAAAAGTTCATAAAATAGTTTTTTATAATGCTTTATTGCCTGTTGGGTCAACTCACTTATGTATAGAATAATATCATTTAAAAAAAGGTGGTAAATTTTTTCCGCAATTAATACTTATGATTATCCGATTCGGCCGGACCTGACCCTTTACATCAAGGCCCCGTTATTGACCAGACCCGCTAATGACCCGTTAAAATGTCACCAGACCCTTGACCCGTTGGGTCGGCCCACCCCATTGAACACCTCTAACATAGAGTATTAAAAAATTTTCAAACGAAATAATTTTATGGTGAGACCAAAGCTATTGAGTTCACCCAATTTATATTTACAATCTCAAACTGATAATTTATAACTTAAATTGATAACTTACAATCTTCAAATGACTAATTATAACTTTAAAGTGATCATTTATAATCATAAAGTGACCACCGACAATCTAAACTAATCAATTAAAAAAAAAGTTAGATTATTTAAATTAATTTTATTGTAAAACGTTCTCATACTATACTTGCTCATAGAGTAAATAAATGCCTAAATTTTTAGTACATCTTGAAACAACTTCTTATCGATAATTCCAACATATATTAGACAAAGGGGAATTCAGACTCGTGTTTATTCAGTTTATGGTTCGAGTGCTTTTAAAAAAAAGTTATGGTTGGAGTTAGGAATGGTCATGGGGCGGGTCTGGAGCGGGTCTGGCCAGATCCAGATCCGGCCGCTTTTATTTTTTTTGGATTCAGACCCGGATCCGGATCCTACGGTTTCAGAATTTTCAGACCCAGACCCGGACCCTACGGATCTGACAGGGTCTAGGGTCTTTAATGGGTCCTTAATGGGTCTTATACAAAGTCTCTTTGATTTGTCAAAATCGAATCTTTTTCGAGTCTTTTTGTATTTTTGTAAGCAACTTATTATCGTATTACAAACACTTGTTCGAGTCCATGAAATTCAAATACAAAATAATTACTAAAACGTAAAATCACTTGTCTAAATACATAATTAAAAATCAAATATAAAAGACTAAATGAGGACTTGTTTTTCTAGAAACTTCTGCTTTTGATTCTACTAATGTTGATAACGCTTTTCAAAGGATTCTCGTAGATATTTACCAAGTTATTAGGAAGAAAGCTTTGGCTGCTCAAGTACAACCTGCTGTTGTGCCTCCTGGGACTGCTATTCATATTGGGAATAACCAAAATAATAATAATAATAATAATAATAATAATAATAATCTTGACAAAAGCACCTGCTGCTCTAATATAAAATATAAAATATAAAACTTTAGGATCCGGGTCCGAGTCCGGGTCTTCACCTTAGGACTCGGACTCGGACCCGTCAAATTTTTTTTGGATACAGATCCGGACCCGGATCCGATGGGTCTAAAAAATTAAGACCCAGACCCTTAAAAAAGGGGCGGGTCCGGGGCGGGTCCAACAGGGTCCTGGACTCATGATCATCCCTAGTTAGAGTCTTTTCAAAAAAAAAAGGGTTATGGTTCGAGTCCTTTCAAAAAGAAGGTTATGGTTGGAGTCCTTTTAAAAAAGGTTATCGTTGGTGTTATTTATTAAAATCCTATTAATATTAAATTGTGTAATAAATAATACAAAAATAACAACCGAATTGATTTTTTAAAAAGGTAGTAATAAATCTATTAATTTTAATGCATGATAACAAGTGACGTACTTAGAATGGTCGTGACATTTGCCATTTTTAATTGGATTTAAAAATGTCTACATTTCAAATTTTTAATTAAGGAAATAATTAATAATTATATTAAATAAATATTTACACAATTTAATAATATTTGTTTATAATACTATACCTCAAAGTAAAAAATGAAAATAAATAAATTAATATTTAAAATCAGTCAATCACAACGAGTCAACTACCAAAAGTATGACAAATTCTTTTACATATACCAATTTGAAATATCTTTTTCAATTATAATTCTGAATTTAAGGAAAAAAAATTAATTAGTTATTAAATTAATCTGCACTTAAAAAAACGTATTATTATAGTTATTTATTTAAATAAGAATTTTAAAGAGTTTAATTACTTCAATAAAACAATTTGTATGTAAGTAAGGAACTATTTTTAAAAATATATTAATTTAGTTTATTAAATGATGTTTAATAAGTTAAATTTTAATTAGGTTAAAATTAATATCAAATAAATCAATTTAAATCGATTGAAAATAATCTTAATTCATTCATAAATAGTTAATGTATTTTATTTAATGGAAAAGGCCATTAAAAATATATTTAAGTATACTTTTAGAGTTAAATTCATTTAAATATTTTAGTAAGTTGTATTGATATCAAAGTATTAATTATTTTAGTAAAATATATAGTATTTATACATTTTTCTTAAATAAAAGAGTGTATTTTTTTTGCATCATTCTTTGAAAATTTAATTTATATGTATCATCATTAGAGGTGTTCATTCGAGTTATCGGGTCGGTTTCGAACGGGTGTCATTCGATTCGATTGTATTTCGGATCAGTTATATTTCGGATGCGTGTTGTGACGGGTCATACTCGGGTCGGGTCGATTAGTCACGGTTTGGTTGAAGATCGGTTATTTGAACTATCGGGTTAGTATCAGGTCGGTGTCGGTTAAAGTTCGTGTCAAGTTTCAATCGGTCTCGGGTTGTGATCGGTTAATAATTGGTTCGGTTTTACCAGGTACAGATTGGGTTCGTGTATTTTTCAAGTAGAATTCAGCTACGAATTGCGAATTACTAATTACTATTGATCGAATCAGTATCAGATTAAGTTGTTAGTCATTTTTTAATTGATGATAAGGTTCCTTTACTTAAAGGATAATAGTGAAAATGCAAATCAATTAGTGATAATTATTACATTGTTACTTTTACTTGTTTGACCGGAAATTAAAATTATAAAGTTCTATCAATTTTCATCTAATTCGATTAAAAGTAGTTAAAAAAACACTGACCATTGTTTATTAACTCTAAATATATGAAATCATGTATTTATAAAATTTATTTTAGTAAAATATTTATGACTTTATTAGAATAACTAATAGATGATTGAATATGAGTCAATCATACTTCTATATAAAAAATTGGTTCGAGTTTATAGCAGTTCGATCTAAACTTCGTTCGGGTTAAGTCGGTTTTAGCCTGATCGAGTTCGGTTTTGAGCATGATTTGGGACGGATATGACTCGGGTCGGTTATTATTAGGTTCGGGTAATCTCGGTTAACGGTTATGTATCAGTTAAAAAAATCTGTTACAACTCGGGTTTAGTTTTTCCATTTTCGATTGTCAACCGGTTTGTATATAGCTTTGAGTCGGATAATGTCGGTTCACTTTTAAACAACTCTAATCATCATATTAGACTCTATGCATTATACGAGCTTATAAACTAGTTTACTCTATATTTAAAATTCGCCAATAATTATTAGATGCAAGAATGTACTTAAAATTCTTCAATAGAGCTTTCAAATATATAGTGGCTTCAAGTTTATCTTGTGGGTACATTTCAAATGTGCATTCTTCATATCAAATTTGAATCGACACATTAACGAATAATTATAACCATTTTTAATTAGGGTCACATAGATATCTTCATTCTGAACACTCATTATTTTTAATTGTTCACCATACTCCTTGAATATCAATGGCGGATAGTGATTATGTCACTACTAATTTACTCCACCATTTTTACAAATACTCCCTCCTATTCAGCCTAAATGTACCATTTGACTTTTCACACTTGTCGAGGCAACATTTTAACCTTTAATATCTTAAATTATTCTTAATTAAAAATTATAAAAAGTTGATATTAATAATCCTTATATTGAGACAAATCAAACAAGATCCCACATGACTATGTTTTAACTTATTGATTTAGAGTAAAATACAAATTAAAAGTGATAAGTGAATAGTGCCAAAAATCAAATGGGACATTTAAGCTGAATAGGAGGTAGTATAATTTTTCACCCCTTTTAACTGCTTCTCTTGATTGTCCTAGTATTATGTCACATTAACTCAACTATTTTTCTTCAATTTAATTGTTCAACTGCTCGATTTTTCTCCCATTTTCGGTTATTAAACGGTTCGAGTAATGTCGATCGATAAATCTAAAAAAAAAACACATTTTCGGTTGAATAACTTTCGGTTTCGGGTCGGATTACCTTTGAATAGCTCTAAGTGTAACACCCTTACTTTTTATAACAATAAAATAATATACTTTTTATAACAATAAAATAATAAATACAAAAAGATGTAAATAATATCTCATAGCAGTGGAAAGTAAAACAGAATGTATACTCAGTAACTGTAAGGCATCAAAACAAAAATTTAAAACTAATATATTTAAGAAAAATAAATCTTCCAACACTAATTTATTAAAATACATTGATGATGTATGATCTACGTTGCCAAGCCTCATGCATTTAAAAAGGTCAAAGAACTTGTCATTATATGTTGAAAACAAAAACACAAAACATAAGCCACACCTTAGTGAAGAGTTATTTTAACGTGTCAAACAATTTATTCTATGAAAATGTTTGACTTAAAGTATATAATATACACATATAATAATCGTAAAGAAATTTAACTGTAAAATAACGGGTTATTACACTCAGCATAACCAATGTGGGCCATGATGTGCGATTTACAGTGGCGGAGCTACCTAGAGCCCACGGAGTCACATGCCCCTAGGCGTCTTTTTCTAAAAAAAAAATTCAAAGTATGCGTTTTTGTTGGTAGGAGTAAAAGTGTAAAATTAATACTGAAGTCTTTTGACTATAAATACTCCCTCATTTTAGTAATTTTGTCTTATTTATTTATTTTATCTCATTTTTTAAATTAGGTTAGTTGATTTATATTGTTCCATTTCTTTTTGTTGTATGTTGTATTTAAAATTTTAGCAAGTAAGGGTAAAATAGTTGTTAATTTTACAAATAAAACTCTACCGAAATTTCGTCCATTAATTGATGCCCCTGGCACTCTGAAACTTGGATCCGCCACAGATAATTTAGCCAATGTGTATCACGTTTTAAGGATGAATTCTTGTCATTTGCTTGAATTAAATTATAATCACAAATGACTTGCCCTATTCTTGCTTGACTTGAACATCACAAAATGAAATCAGATAGCAGACCAAAACTAGTAGCTGGATCTGCAGAAGGTTACACAGGGCATGTAGACGGCAAATTAAGAGAAGCAAGAATGTATAGCCCCAAAGCTTTCACTCTCGATGACTCTGGAAACATCTACATTGCTGACACCATGAATATGGCCATCAGGAAAATCACTGATACAGGTACTCCAGTGTAATTTCAGAATTTAATCAAACAATATATAATGTTATAAAAAGTACATTATATAGTTCCCATTATAATTGTTTAATTAGTCTATTGATATAGAACAGTGTAATTGGAATAATTGTGATTTATTGCATCCATATATATATATATATATATATATATATATATATATATATATATATATATATGAGATTATCCGAAAAATATAAAATTGTAAATATGGTAAATGTCAAAATGCAAATCAGTAAAATCTCATTATAATTTTTTAAACAATGCATCTATATACAATAGTGTAATTGGAATAATTGTAATTTATTGCATCCATAAATATATTAGTTTTTCCAAAAATATGTATTTGTGAATATGGTAAGTGTGAAAATACAAATTAGTGAAATTCTTTATATTAGTATCGTCCAATGGAAAAAAGACAAATGACATGCTCACAATCAGACTCTTTTTTTTGATATAATTTAGTAAAATTAATAGAACGTATGATTAACTTATTCTGAAATAGGTGTTCAACGGGGCAGGTCGACCTAATGGGTCAAACGTTCAACCGCATTTTAACGGGTCATTAGCGGGTCGGGTCAATAACTGGTTGGGTCATTGACGTGCTTTAGTGTAAAGGGTTGGATCGGGCCGGATCGGATAATTATAAGAATTGGTGGAAATAAAATATTTTATCACTTTTTAAATTTAATATGATATTATTATATATATAAGTGGGTCGATCCAACGGGCTATAAAGTAGAATATAAAACTATTTTATGAACTTTTAAAAACGGATCAAAGTGGGTTCGAATTTAAACGGACTTTGACCCGCCCCGGCCCGTTTAACATTTGATATGACCCAACTCGACCCAACCCATTTAAATTTTGTCCCGCCCCGCCTTAACCCGACTTGTTAAACACCTGTACTTGTAACTGATTGTGATATATTGTGAGGAAAAGTGTAACGAGAGGAGTATAACATGTGTTGAGAATTGAGATTATAACTCCACTTAAATTCTTGATTAAGATGGTCTTCTGACAGGTATTCGAACCAAATTTTAGTTAAGCCGAAATATGTAACCCCACCATTTGTTATGTGCTAACTCTATCATAGGCAATTATGTCTTTTGAGTCTACCAATCATTTTTGGTTAAGAGATTTTAAGATGGAGCATCCATTGGAAACAAAATAGTTAAGACATATTCTTTAATTTTAAGAAGGTGCATTCAAAGAAAACAAATTATGTTCTTGTTGAAGGAAATAAACATTAGTATTGAAGGATGAAATGATGATGACTTGAGTTTTGTAATTATGGTCGTGGTGTTACATGCTCGGGATGGTCATGGGTCGAGTCTATGTCGAATCCAATCGAACCTGTACCTAGACCATTAATATTTGATGATGGACCCATATATGGACTCGTACCTTTAGAGTCTGAAAATATCGGAATCAAACCCAAACCCAGGGGTAGGTTTTGATTTATTTATTCATACTTAAACATTTATTTGCATTTTAAAGATTTCATTAGTATTAAAATGAGTCTATGACTTGTATATACGTCTAAATTGAGTCAAAAAAATATAAAAATAGGTTTAGAAAGATATTTAAAATGATTTTGGATTGTATAATTGGTCGGGTCTAAAGCGGGTCTGACGGGTTTGGGACATGTCTAGCAGGTTTAGGTCTTAAATGGGTCTAAAGAGAGAAACTTTAATGGGTTCGGATCCAAACACATCTATTTTTAGACTTAGAACCGAATCGATATCCGCTAGGTCTCAAAAATTGATCTCAGACCCTAAAAATAAAGGTGGGTGTAAAGTGGATCCAATAGGATCATTGACCCATGACCATCCATAGTTACAGGACATATTATAGTAGATGAATTTTGGACCCTAAAGTTTGGTGTAATAGTATCCAAACCAAACCTTAGGCATTTGTTTTGATAGGTAAAGAACCTTCAATGAATGATTTCAACTTTTCTTGAGTTTGTATTGAGCTTTCATACTCTCCTATCTTTGAAACGCATAATAAATACATGAGCTTATGCAAATAGATTGCGATATTATTCAAGTTCATTAGTGTGCCTTTAAATCATTTTGAACATTTCTTGAACATCTTATGCATTGTTTAAGGAATTACTACTATAGCTGGGGGTAAATGGAGCCATGGAGGAGCTCATATGGATGGAAGTAATGAAGATGCGAAATTCTCCGATGATTTCGACGTGACTTATGTAAGAAGCCGATGCTCACTTCTAGTCACAGACAGAGGAAACCAAGCCATCCGAGAAATCCAACTCAATGATGTTGATTGTTCTTATGAGCAGCCACCAGTCCAAGATGAGCAACATGAAGAAAACTTATTTTTAGGTATTTTTTACAAAATTTTAGCCTAATTTTAAACATAGAATCAATATCTTATACAAGTTAACAAAAATAGAGAGTATCTTTTCCATCATTCAGGTGGTGCAGTACTTGTTGTGGCTGCTTTTTTTGGTTATATGCTGGCCTTGCTTAAACAGAGAGTACAAGCCTTATTTTCTACCAAGAGAGTAAGAAATTTCGCTGGACTAATAGACTAATGTAAAATTGCTTATTATATCATTTGGGTTTCTTGTTTATGTCAAGTTATAGATGATGTTTGCGATTAAAGGTCAATTTAAAATGACCGCTTTATTATACATGAGTAAGGTTACACATGTAAATCCAAACCCCGCCTAAGAAGAAGCCACTTATTATTAATACAATGATATAACGTTAGATTAAGAATTTAATATGTTACTTTATTTCATTTATGGTTATAAATTCCAATGTAAAAAGAGCATAGTATGTTCAAAGCATGTGCAAGGTGTTTGACTACAAGGCCCCTTAAATTAAGGGACCTTTAAATATTAGATAACTAAATTATAAGTTACTTTTGATATAATTCAATCAAATGTTTTTAGGCCTTAAAACCTCATAAAACTATAGCATTAACAGAAAGTCTCGTATAAGACTGTCTCACTATGAGACAAGTCCATATAATTAGTCAAGTTCTCTAATTGATCACTTTCGGGTTGTAAGTGATCATTTTAAGGTTATAAGTGATTGACTATAAAAAGTAATCAATCTAAAATTGTAAGTGATTATTTTAAGGTTATAAGTATTTACTTTAAGAAGATAAGTGTACATTGAGTCAACCCAATATAGATAATTTCATTGTGAGAACTTCTCATTTATGAGTTTTTGCGACTTTAAAAGCGACTAGAAAATTATTGTGTATTTCAAAAAAAAAAAAAAAAAAATCAAGTATTGTTGTTTCGACTACATTGCTCGAGTATCTAACTAGTTCAAATAAGTTCAGATAAGTTGAATTTAGTTATCATTTAATTGTTATCTAATTCTCCATCAGGATCCAAGGATGAAAATGAATAACAATCATGCTATAACACCAGGATATCAGAGACCTCCAATAGTAGTAAAGCCTACACTAATGCCACCACAAGATGAATATGAAGAAGAGGATGAAGGCTTATTTTTCTCATTTGGGAGACTAATAATCAATGCAACTTCCTCTGTTGCTGAAGTTTTAGTTGGTTTATTATCCTTAGGCTTCAGGAAGAAGAAACCGCGCCATCATGACTTACGATATTTTCAGCACCTAAATCGACATCCTAATCATGCTTGGCCTATGCACAATGGTTATGTCATAAGAGAAGAGGATGAAATTCCGGGACTAGAAATGAGGACTCCTATTGTACGAAAACCATATCCCGAACCACAGGTTATACAAAGCCAGGCTTGTTTTGAAGGGCGGGATGCTGAGTTTCAGCAGCATCCCGCCAAGATTAAGCCTCAAGAAGTCGTGCAGAAAGAACAGCAGCAACAGCAGCAGCAGCAGAAGCAGAAGCAAAAGCAGAAAAACGTCGAGTCGTGTAAAGCAAAGACGTCTAGTGAGAAAGGGTCTGAAAAGAGTGAGATTGTGTTCGGGGCAGTTCAACAACAAGATGGAAGGCGTGAGGCAATGGTGATCAAAGCTGTTGATTATAGTGATCCTGTCTATAATCAACACAACATTAGGCCTAGAGTGAACTACATGGGTTACTCTGCATATAGTTATTCATAAAATTTATGACATGCTTCACTAAGGAGAAAAGTAAAAGAATTCTTAAGTTTTTGTGTAATATGTTTACTAAGTTTTGTATGGAAATGGATAGTACTCTATGAACAGCATGTTTTTTCAGTAAATATGAATGAATGTATGTTCTAAAACTTCATACACTAATATCCTGACATGAAGATTTGGGAATGGATGATTATCTTTATGGGAAATTAATTGCTCAAAGATTTGAAAAGTAAAATAAAATATGGTATGAAGGAGCATATTGATGTAGATACCCTGGGTCTCAATCATCAGCTTAAAATTTTGATTGAGTTAGTTTCTTGACATAGTATCAAAAGTCAATGTGAGAAAAATGTTATGTGTTTGAATCTTATCCACCAAGTGGAATATTTCTCGCTGGGTATGAGTAGGACTTTTGTTACGTTGCAATCCTAGCCCAAAGGGCTCTCGTTCCTTAAGGTGGTATTAAAAGCAACGTGATATAAAGGTCACGAGTTTGAACTTTTACTACCTCTCAAATTCAATTGAATATTTCTCGCTAAGTATAAAGCGTGTTTGTGTTACATCCCACTACTAGGCCAAAGGACTCTGGTGTGTTGGCTTCAACCATCAACTTAAGTTTTTAGTTAAGTTGGTTCTTTGACATGGTATCAGAAACCAATGTGACAAAAAGATTATGGGTTTGAATTTCACACACCCCTTAAATTCAAGTGGAAATTTCTTGACGAGCATGTAAAGAGCATTCCACTTCTAACCCAAAAGACTCTTGTGTGAAGAGGTGTATTAGTGTATGTAACATATTCTAGGCTTCAACTATCAACTTAAGCTTTTACTAGAGTTGGTTCCTTGACATGGTATCAGAAGCTAACGTGACAAAAATATTGTGGGTTTGGATTTCAGCCACCCCTCAAATTTAAGAGGAAAATTTCTCGCTAGATATGAAGAGGGTCAGTGCTACGTTGCACTTTTAAACCAAAAGGTACTCGTTTAAGGAGGCGCGTTAGAGTATATTATTCTAGGACTCCACCATCAACGTAAGCTTTTAGTTAATTTGAGTCCTTACAATTAGAAAACAAGCTCCATAGAATTTTTTTGCCATTTCTGCATCTGAAACAATGTATATGTAATAATATGTATAATAATTTAAGTAATGGTATTACCAATACAACATTTATTGAATCAAACAACCATTTAGTTGTCACTTAGAGCGTATAATGGTCATCGGAAATTATAATTAATTAAATTAAACAATGAATTTGATTAAATTAATTTGAGAATATCCCAAGGTTGCAAAGTTTATGTTTTGAGCAAAACGTAGTGTTCACGGATCGTGAAACAACTCGCGGCTCGCGAGAAAAGAAGGAAAAGCTACTTTTTTGTAGAAACAGCAGGTTGCGGTTCGTGACCTAACTAGCGGCCCGCGCGTTACGCACTGTTTTGCGGATTCTTCTTTGCAAAGTTAGTTTATCCGTTTGTTAGTTATAATGTAACTACCAACGGTTAAATATGGTTATATTAACTAGATATATTAGAATGGTTTGGTTCAAAGACGACATTAGGATGGTTTGGTTCAAAGACGACATTAGTTCGTGAATCAATCCTGTGTTTCATGGATTAACATGTTACTTCGTGAAAAAGTGTAAGCTATTCTATAAATATAAAAGGCTTGTGTGGTTATTTTGATGATGCAATTTCTGATTTCTTTTCTTCTCGAGCACTTTACATAGAGAACTTGCAATCCCCGATTGTAATTGTTCCGTATCTTCTTCCATTTAAGTTTACCTTACATCTTTCTAGATTCCGTGATAGGAATTTAGTGTATCTCTTTGTATCTTAGAACATATTTCCGGTTTATTCCCAAGCACCGTAGTAGGTAGGAAATGATGTTTTAGGAAAGAGCATCTCACCTAGAATTAATATCAAGTTCAAACAAAATCTTCTTGTTACTTTTTTCGGTATTGAAGATCGGTTTCTCGGAGTTCTCGGTGGTGTACATAAGCATGGTTCTTGATTGTCATATGTAATTTGTTTTCTTCTACAAAGTTGTAACTTTATTTTATTGTTTATTTAATAAATAAAGTAACATTTTACAATAATCTAAACATCAGTTTCTTTGAATTACGATATGGCAGGATTTGAATACCTACTTTGTCATACTTGACAAGTTTGTAGGCAATGAGTTTAGGAGATGGAAAAAAAAATGCTTTTTCTCTTAACTACTTTAATAGTTGCTTATGTGATTAGTACACTAAGGCCTAGTGGAAAGGAAGATGAGACTCTGAAGGATATTCGTGCTAGAAGTAAATGGGATAATGACGACTTTATCTATATGGGGCACATACTTAATTGTATGAGTGATACTCTCTTTGATGTTTAGAAAAATGCTGAATCCGCTCAAGAAATATGGTCCTTACTTGAAAGTAAATATATGGCCAAAGATGCATTAAGCAAAAATTTTCTTGTAAGTAATTTCAATAATTTTAAGTTTGATGATAATCGCCCTATTATGGAACAATTTAATGTGATACAAAGGTTGTATGATAATCTTAAAAGGCATGACATAAATATGGATAAACTCTTTGTGTCTCTAGTATTATTGATAAATTACCACTATCATGGAAAGATGTTAGGAGTACCCTAAAACAAAAAAAAGGAGGAAATTGATCTTACCCAACTTGCCACCCATCTTCTCATAGAAGTTGGGATCCGTGAGCAAGAGAAAGGGAAGGATCCATCCTCGGTTTCTACTACTAACATGGTAGGAGAAAATTCAAACAAGTCTAAACTTGTGAAGAATAAGAAAAGGGGCTCGAGTTCTTTCAAGGGGAAATCTACAAATTTTTCCAAGAAACCTACGGTTGGTGGGTGTTGTTTTTGCGGAAAACCGGGACATCGTAAGAAAGATTGTTTTTTTTTCAAGAAAAAGAATGGTAACAAGGGTGAGGCTTCTAATAGCCAAGATCCCGTGAATGACGGTATTTCTTCACAATCAACTAAGATTAATTCTAATTTGGAATTAAATAGAACAAATTATAATATTTGTTGTGTGAAGGATGATTCATGGTACATCGATTCGGGTGCCTATAGGCACATTTGTATGGATAGGAGATGGTTCAAGACCTTTCACAAGTGTGATGGTGATGAGTTTCTCTATATGGGAAATAATTCTACTATTCAAGTTCTTGAAAAAGGTTCGGTTGAACTGCATTTCATTTCGAGGAACCGTCTTACTTTGAAGGAAGTGATGTTTGCTCCTAAGATTGCAAAGAATTTAGTGTTGGGGCTGACCTTGAATCGTATGGGATATAAATTAGTATTCGAATCAGATTGATGTGTAATTAGTAGGGGTGGTGTATTTATTGGAAGATGTTATTTAAATTGTAATTTATTTACACTTTATATTAAGACATATTTAGATAATAGTTTATTTCATGTTTATGACAATAATGTAAATATGTATGTATTATGGCACAATAGACATGTCCTGTAAATTATGAAAGTATGAAATATATGGGTAAATTAGATATTATTCCTATGTGTGGCTTTGATAATCAAAAATGTAGTACTTGCATGTTAAATAAGATCACTAGTATTCCTTTTAAGAAAGTTGAAAGAACTTTTAACATTCTTGATTTAATTTATAGTGACTTGTGTGATTTCCATAGTACTCCATCTTTAGGTTACGAAACATACACACTAGTGGAAAAAATTGTATTTGCTGCTCATCATTTGCTGCGGTTTTTGTATATTCGCAGTAATAAATAGGAAAATGAATTAGGAAAAAAAAAACATTAATTGCTGCGGTTTTCCATGGGACCGCAGCAAATAACCCTTCACAATACATTAATTGCTCCGGTTTTGCTTGAACCGCAGCAAATAACTCTTCACAAATATATTAATTGCTCCGATTTTGCTTGAACCGCAGCAAATAACCCTTCACAATACATTTATTGCTCTGATTTTGCTTGAACCGCAGCAAATAACTCTTCACAAAAATATTAATTGCTCCGGTTTTGCTTGAACCGCAGCAGATAACCCTTCACAAATTTTTTAATTGCTCCGGTTTACTTTGAACCGCAGCAAATGACCGTTGGGCATTAATTTAATTAAAAACCCGCCAGTTTCTTTTCTCACAAAACCCTTCACAAATACGTATACAGTACACTTTGCTTTGTTCTCTCAAACGAACCCATTGAAAAAAACGCTTCATCTTCATCTTCATTTGCTTTGTTCCTCTTCTTCATCTTCACAAACGTATAAGATTAAGCATCAAGATTTGTGTTCGTTTCTTATTCATCATCATTCTAGAAATCAAACTTCTTGTTCACAAACGTAAATTCTTGCTGCTGTTCTTCTATTGTGTTGTTGTTCATCATCATTCTTCAAAACCGTTTGTAACCAAAGGTATTTGGTCTTCTTCATCTTCAAAACTCAAGAATTAAGGTATTATTTCTCTTTTTAATTTCAATACATACGAAAAACCTTTAAAATGTGGTTTGTTAATCTACTGCATATGAAAAACCTTCAAATCTTAAAGGTCTTGTTCATCTAATACTGCTTTAAAAATCTACTGCATATGAATTATTATTATATTTCTCTTTTTAATGTGCTTTGCATACGAATTATTCTTCTACTACATAAGAATTATTCTTTTATTGCATACGAATTATGAAAATTAGTGTTAATTATTTTTTTTTTCTTTGTAGATTATTACATAACCCACGAAATCAAGGTAATTTCTATTTGTTTTGTAAATTTGCAAGTTTATATTTTTATTGTTTCACTTGTAATTTAGTAGTTTAGTTAAAAATGTGCTTTGTTAATTAATTATTTGCATATTTAATAATTATTTGTGAATGTGGTTTGTGTGTGGTTTGTTAAATATTTGCATATTTTGTTAAAAATGTGATTTGTTGTTATACTTGTCTTTAATTATTAGAATTAGAATACTTATATTTCTAAGGTTAAATGATTTAATTTTATTATTTATATTTTGAATGTTATATTTCTAAGGTTATACAATGTTAATTATTCAAAGTATATATTTTTTGGGTTAAATATGTTTGTTATAAATAAGTATATATGTTTAAAAGTTGTGTATTAGTTTTGTTTTGAATAAATTAATCACACTAATTAGGATGACAAAAGATCAATCTTGGATGTATGTAAGCATTGAATCGTCGGAATATATTGATGGCGTATTAGAATTTTGTAGTATTGCGGTTGAACATCAAGTTAGGACGGGGGAGTTGGTTTTTATTGCCCATGTGTCAGTTGTGGCAATGTATCAAAGGTAGATAGTGTTGATATCTTTAGGGAGCACATACTTCGACGTGGGTTTAGGGCTCAATATCATGTTTGGGTTTGGCATGGTGAGGAGAGAGTTTACAAAGAGAAAAGTGTTGTTGAGGACGTCAATAATGTGGCCGATGTCAATGAGGATGTAGTAGATCATGTTGATGGGTATGAGACAGATGAAGAGAATGTCGATGAGGATGTGGATCATGTTTATGAGATGATGGAGGGAGTCGAGGATGAGTTAGGAAAACGTTCTCGTGTTTTTGACTTGTTGACAGAGGCTTCTCAAAAGCCTTTGTACCCTGGATTTACAAAGTTCACCAAACTAACAGCAGTGTTGACAATTTTCAACATTAAGTCAGAGTTCAATTGGAGTGACGCTAGTTTCACAATGTTATTAGAAGCGTTAGGTGAGATGCTTCCTGAGAGAAATGAAAGTCAACATATTATGCCAAAAAGCTCATGTGTCCTTTCGGCTTAGAGTACCAGAAGATTCATTCGTGTCCGAATGATTGTGTGTTATATCGGAATGAGCAAGTTTTATTTTTGAAATTGAACTTATCTTTTGATTTTTAAAGTCACCTAATCTCTAATTTGTTGATTTTAAATTTGCGTTTGTAGTTTGCATTGGATACTTTTGGTCATATGTCCTTTAACGAACACTGTGCACGTCTTTGACTCATTACAAAAAACCTCAAAACCCGCCTCGCAACACAAAATTCAAAGCGTTGTTGAATGCGTACGTAATATTAATTATTTTACCAATTTGATTTAATTAAGTGTTATATATATATATATATATATATATATATATATATATATATATATATATATATATATACATATATATATAATATATATATACATATATATATAATATATATATATATATATATATATATATATATATATATATATATATATATATTATATATGTATATATATATATATATATATATATATATATATATATATATATATATATATTATATATGTATATATATATCTATATATATATATATATATATATATATATATATATATATATATATATATATATATATATATATATATATATACATATATATATATATATATATATATATATATATATACATATATATATATATATATATATATATATATATATATATATATATATATATATATATATATATATATATATATATATATATATATATATAGATATATATATACATATATATATATATATATATATATATATATATATATATATATATATATATATATATATATATATATATATATATATATATATATATATATATATATATATATATATATATATATATATATATATATATATGTATATGGACCTCTTGAGTTTTGATGATGACTACACTTTAGCAAATATGTGTTTAGAGATTTTGTGCAGGTCGATATCCGATTAATTGTGATCGTTGATAGTACCTATGGCTTAGTTCATGGGAATATACATGTCAAAAGGTTTCAAGAGATGCTAGAAGAGTATATCACGTAGGATGTAAAATGGAGACAGGAAGTCTACTGTTCCCAGGTTTGATGTTCTAGCAAGTTGGAATTTGGAGACAGCGCAGTGTTCCCAAACTGAAGTCAATTTGCGTTAGCTAATAAATTCTATCTTTTATTTTTTAGTTAATGTATTTAAATTAATTGGTTGCATTAGTTTATTAAAGTTAATTGGCAAAAAGAATTTCTAAAATTCCTTACGTGGTGGTTTCAAGATTAATTCCTTATTTTTAGGAGATAAACTTGGATCTACTAAAAAGTAGGAACATCAGTTATGTCTTAATTATTTTTGGATTTTCTGAAAAATAATAAAATTAATCTTTTCCTAAAAATAGTAAAAATAACCATTTTCTAAGAATTAGTCAAAAGATAACCGTTTTTAGAATTAGTCAAAAGATAACCGTTTTACTAAACCGTTTTCTAAATATAGCATGAAGTTCCAGCCATTAATTTGGGGAACAGGAATTACTACTGAAGAAACTGCTACTTTAGGGAACAGCGGTTATCAGGGAACAGCGGTTATCAGGAAATAGCGGTTACTGATTGCCTTAACCGTTTGTTTGATTTATTCAAAGGCTGAAGTATTAACCGTTTTGTGATTCATTCAGCATCATTCATTGATCCATGACTAAGGATAATGGGTTGGAATATTTTTCTATTTTTAGAAATTTATTTTATTATAAATAAGCTAACTAGCTCGGTTTTTTAAATAGAGAATTAACGCATGCTTTAAGAGAAAAATAATTTTTGTGCGTTTGATTTTGAAATTCTACAAGTAATATTTTGTGCTTTTAAATTGCCAATTAATTCATAATATTTACTTGTGCAACTCTTTGATTTATTTTAGAGAATTTCTATCCTTTTTGTAAGGGATTTTGAGAGTTTATGTAATTAGACTCGGGTGAGTCTAAGGGCGAAGTTAGATAGCTTTTAGTGAAGCTAGAGAGGATTAGCTTATTGTAAAGCTAAGTTTGTTGCTTTGAGTAAAGCAATTAGAGAGTGAAGAGTTGGCCTAGTTGTTTCGCTTCGAGTGAAGTAAGGTGTTTATTGTAATTGTAACTAATTGCCTTAAACATAGTGAAGTTGTTAGAAATCCCAAGTGGTCGTGGTTTTTTCTTTTGTTTAGGCCCAAAAGGTTTCCACGTAAAATCGTGTGTCTCTCTTATTATTTTGCTCTTAGTTTAAGCTTTATTTATTTTGAATAATTCCGCAAAAACAGGGCACAATCGCTTAAACTTGCAACAACAACAATTCACCCCCCCTCTTGTTGCTGTTCCCGTTCCTAATTGAATCAACAATTGGTATCAGAGCCCTGTTCCCTGAAGATCAGGAAACCCTGAGGGCAGATTCTGGTGTTCCCGAAAAATGTCAATTATGAACGAGCGAATGGAAGAAGGGTATTCAACTCAAAGACCGCCAATGTTCGATGGAAAATTCTATACATACTGGAAGAATAGGATGGAGATCTTCATCAAAGCGGAAAATTATCAAGTTTGGAGAGTCATAGAAATCGGAGATTTTGAGGTAACCACTACTAACTCCAACAATGAAATTGTTCCCAAACCTATAACCGAATATGAAAAAGAAGATTTTCAGAAAATGGAATTAAATGCTCTTGCTATAAAATTACTTCATTGTGGTCTTGGACCAAACGAGCATAATAGAATTATGGGGTGCAAATCCGCTAAGCAAATTTGGGACCTGCTTGCTGTTACCCATGAGGGAACAAGTGAAGTAAAACGGTCCAAAATTGATTTGTTAATGTCTAAATACGAGAGATTTGTTATGGAGCCAAGAGAAAGTATCCAAGAGATGTTCACTAGGTTCACCAACATAACAAATGAGCTTGTCTCTCTTGGAAGAATAATTCCCACTGATGAACAAGTAAGGAAGATTCTTAGGAGCCTTCCTCAAGATGAGCGCTGGAGGGCCAAGGTTACTGCTATACAAGAGTCCAAAGATTTTACTAAGTTCAATCTAGAGGAGCTGACTGGTTCCCTAATGACGCATGAATTGCATTTGGGAACAGCAGACAGTTCCAGGAACAAGGGACTGGCTCTGGCAGCGGGGGAACAGGACGAATCAGAATGTGATGAGGAAGAGGCCGCTTTATTGGTACGAAAATTCAAGAAGTTCTTCAGGAACAGCAGGTATGCTAATCAAAGAAACAACAAAGAAAGAAGAACAAAAAATCTTGAATGCCACAAATGTGGAAGTACCGAACACTTCATCAAGGATTGCCCAACATGGAAGAATGAAAAGGGCAAGGGAAAGACAAGAGATTCAAGAAGACCGTTGAACAAAGAAAATTTTAACAAGACTGACTTTCGTAAGGCCATGATTGCTACATGGGGAGAAACTGAAAGTGAGAATGAAACTATTGTTCCCGAAGAAGAGGAGACAGCTAACCTATGTCTCATGGCTACACATAAAGGCAAGGAGAAGCAGGTAAATATTTCTAATTCATTTTCTGACCATTCATTCAATCCAAGTAAAAATGAATTAAAAGAGTTGTTAAGAGAGGCACAAGTTAAACTTGAAAATTGCAATGATAAGTGTCTCAAGTTAGAAAAGGAACTTAAGGTAAGCAAAGACCATGTCTCATACATAAACACCTTTAGACATGATGTCCAAAACAGATTTTTCGGTTTGTTGGACCAAAATATAATCCTAAAGGAAAATATGGAGAGACTTAAGAAGGAAAATGTTATTCTTAACATTGAGCTATCGCAATACAGATTATTAGGCTTAAATGAGGAATTGATAGATGCATCTACTAAAGATTTATGCAATGATTTTCAATATTTAAAAATGAATTCGGAATCCAACCGTAACAACAATAACAATCTTGAATTAAATTCAAGAGAAAAAGGGAAAATCAAAATAACTCCCAAATGGATTCTAGATGCTAAAAGTAAGAAATCACAAGGCCTAAAATATTTTAGGAATAACAAAAGTAAGAAAGCTTACGTTGATCTTCCTAGAGACAGGTACTGTACCTTCTGTGGAAAAGCTGGCCATCTAAAGGAACAGTGCACCAAAAGGGAACAGTATACTGTCTCTAACAGAAACTATGTCGATAACATTCAAATTGATAAATATGATTCATTTAAGATCGACAAGGAACCCAAGAAAGTCTGGGTTCCTATAAATAACAATTAATTATCTTACAGGTCCAAGTGAGGGGGAACAGCTCATGGTATCTCGACAGTGGGTGTTCCAAGCATATGACGGGTGACAAATCTAAATTTCTCTCACTTGAAGCCTATGATGGGGGAACAGTAACCTTCGGTGACAATATGAAGGGTGAGATAATCGCCAAAGGAAAGGTTGGAAGGTCATGTTCCCACGCCATTGATAATGTATTTTTAGTCGAGAATTTGAAACACAACTTACTCAGCATTTCTCAATTTTGTGATAAGGGTAACTCTGTAAACTTTACTTCTGAAAAGTGCATTATTTCTAGGAATGACACTGGAGACATCATTCTTGAGGGAAACAGAAAAGGGAACACTTATGTAGTGGACCTGGACACTGTTCCCAGAAACAGTCTAACGTGTCTAAGTGTTATAGAAGACGACCCACTTCTTTGGCATAAGCGTCTAGGTCATGCTAGTTATTCATTGATTAATACATTAAGATCTAAAGACCTAGTTAGAGGACTACCATCTATAAAATTCCTTAAGGATGAAATATGTGATCCTTGTGCCAAAGGAAAACAAGTTAGGTCATCTTTTAAACCAAAGAATGTTGTGACCACCTCAAAAACGCTTGAATTATTACATATGGATTTGTGTGGACCTATGAGAATACAAAGCCGTAGTGGCAAGAGATATGTGTTTGTTATTATTGATGATTATAGTAGATTTACATGGACTTTATTTCTAGTTAGTAAAAATGAAGCCTTTAATGAATTTGTTTCTTTCGCTAACAAAATACAAAAATCTACCAATAATCAAATTGTTCACATAAGGTCAGATCATGGTAAAGAATTTGAAAATTCAAGTTTTATGAGTTATTGCAATGAACATGGAATAAGTCACAATTTTTCCGCCCCTAGAACACCACAACAAAATGGTGTTGTAGAAAGGAAAAATAGAACTTTAGAAGAAATGGCTAGAACTATGTTAATTGCTAGTGGTTTACCTAGAAATTTTTGGGCCGAGGCTGTTAATACTGCATGTTATATTTTAAATAGAGTATTGATAAGACCAATCACTTCTAAGACACGCTATGAACTGTTTAAAGGTGTTAAACCAAATATTGCCTATTTTCGTGTGTTTGGATGCAAATGTTTTGTACATGTTAATGGAAAACGGAATATAGGTAAATTTGATGAAAGAAGTGATGAAGCAGTATTTCTTGGCTACTCATCTCAAAGTAAGGCATATAGAGTCTATAACAAAAGAACAATGGGTGTGGAAGAATCCGTTCACATAATCTTCGATGAAACTAATTTTTTGTCAAGTGAACAGGATACAAATAATTTTAAGATAGGTCTTGCAAATCTAGAGGAAGATGATGAAGAATTGAAAGTGCATGATCAAGAAACAGCTGGTGAACAGCCGGTTCCAGCAGAAGCAGAAAGTACTGATCAAGTTCAGGAACTGCCAGAACATCAGGAACAGCAGACTGTTCCCAATGCAGCTGTTCCCACAGATGAGCAGAACAATCCAGTAGCTGAACAGAATGTTAATCAAGCTGATGAACCAGAACATGCTACTGTTCCCACAAGAGATTTTATGCCAAAACCTTGGAGATATCAAAAATACCATCCTCTTGATTTGATTGTAAGTGACTTAAATAAAGGAACACAAACTAGATCTCAAATGAGAAACTTTTGTGCACATTTTGCGTTCCTATCATCACTTGAACCCAAAAATCACGAAGAAGCTCTAAAGGATTCCGAATGGGTCATAGCCATGCAAGATGAATTGAACGAATTTGAAAGGAACAAAGTATGGCATTTAGAACCCAAACCAAAACATAAGAAGGTAATTGGTTTGAAATGGGTATTTCGAAACAAACTAGATGAGCATGGAATAATTTTAAGAAACAAAGCAAGGCTCGTGGTCAAAGGGTACAATAACCAAGAAGGTATTGATTATACTGAGACATTTGCTCCAGTAGCAAGGTTAGAAGCTATTAGAATTTTAATTTCTTTTGCTGCATTTATGAACTTTAAATTATATCAAATGGATGTGAAATGTGCTTTCTTGAATGGTTTTCTTAATGAAGAAGTTTTTGTTGAATAACCGCCTGGCTTTGAGAATACCTCGTGTCTTGATCATGTCTATAAGCTTGATAAAGCTCTTTATGGGTTGAAACAAGCTCCAAGGCAATGGTATGAAAGACTATCAAAGTTTTTGATCCAAAATGACTTTATTAGAGGTAAAATTGATAAAACCTTATTCTTTAAGAATAAAGGTTCCAATATATTAGTTGTTCAAATATATGTTGATGATATTATTTTTGGTGCCACAATGAATTGCTATGTAAAGAATTTGCTAACCTTATGAGCACTGAATTTGAAATGAGCATGATGGGAGAATTAAATTTCTTTCTTGGTTTGCAAATTAAACAAACTGCTAATGGTATCTTTATTCATCAACAAAAATATATAAAAGAACTTCTTAAGAAATATGGCATGAATAACGCTAAAACCAACCATACACCCATGGCTACTAATGTAAGATTAGATGAAGATACAAATGGAACAAATATTGACCAAACTATGTATAGAGGCATGATTGGATCTTTATTATATCTAACAGCTAGTAGACCCGATATTTCATTTAGTGTTGGTTTATGTGCGAGATTTCAATCTAACCCTAAAGAATCACATCTCACTGCAGTAAAACGTATTTTAAGATATCTAAAGGGAACAGATGATTTATCATTATTTTATCCTAAAAGTGATGTCTTTGATTTGAAAGGCTTTAGTGATGCAGATTATGCAGGAGATCTTGTTAATAGAAAAAGCACGTCAGGTATGGTACAATTTCTTGGCTCATGTTTAGTTTCGTGGAGTTCCAAGAAACAAAACACTGTTGCATTATCAACTGCTGAAGCTGAGTACGTAGCAGCAGCAGCTTGCTGTTCCCAAATGATATGGATAAAGTAGCAGCTAAGAGACTTTGGTATTAAGTATGCATGTGTTCCTATTTATTGCGATAATACCAGTGCCATATGCATATCCAAAGATCCAGTGCATCACTCACGAGTAAAGCACATCCATATTAGGCATCATTTTCTTAAGGATAATGTTGAAAATAAAAATATTATTGTTAAGCATGTAAACACTAACGAGCAAATAGCAGATATCATGACCAAACCGCTTCCAAGGGAACAGCATGAGAAAATGAGATTGGAACTTGGCATGATCAAGCTGCATTAAAGGAAGTGTCATATATGATTCTTAGAGACAAAATAAAAATTGAAAATGATCAATCAACCACAATAAACTTGATTGAAAGATCAATTATTGATAGGATCAGGTACGCATTTTTTAAAGGTATATACTTTGGATGTTCTTATAATTGCATGATTATTTTGATCAAACGGTAGTAGCATAATATTATCATTTTCTTATTATAAATATATAATAAAAAAAAAAAAATAATATAAAAATTTTTTTTCCAGCAATTTTTTTTGGAAGTAGGAGTTGAATCATAAAATTCATCTGTCTCCATTTCGTGTCTCTGTGTCAAAATGCATAAATAAGGAAAATGGAACACTTAAAACCTATAGAAGTAACCGTCACCTCTCACATAAATAAACCCACTCCCTCACGTTACACCTTTCACTTCATAATCATTACCCTTTCCCTTTCACTCAACCCTAAACCGTCATTTTCTCCATTACTCTTTCTTTTCTCTCTCAAAACATCCATGAAGACCAAGAATCAGAATCCTAAAATGAAGCAACCTGTACCACTTCAAGTCATCTACCCACCTTCTCACACTCCTAAGCCTGAGTCTTCATCAAAAGAACAGGAGGGAACCCCCATCTCCCCGGAAACTCATGCAGGCCGTAAGAGAACAAGAGGATCCAAGACACCTCTAACACGTTCTGTCAAGAAAATCAAGGTAACCCACTACTTGAACGCTGAGGAACTATCTAAAGAAATGTCAGTTGGCTTTGGCCTTGACAAAGAATGGTATGAGACTACAAACTTTCCTCAATTTCACAAAATTCTACAAACTCAACATTGGGAATCACTCATGGGCGATTACTGCTGCAATCCCATTTACCCAGAAATTATGCGTGAGTTCATCTCTAATTTTTCTATTCATGATGGAGTTTGTTTTAGTTCAATTAAAGAAATTGAAATTGAATTTGATAGTTTGACGTTAGGAGAGTGGCTAGGAGTGCCAGCCACTGGTTTTGATGTTTATTATGTTGGGTCAAAAATTGCATTTTCTGGAATTGATGAGAAGGATGTTTGGAGATGTTTAGGCGTTAGGCAAAAGAGAGGTAAAGTGAGTCACAATGTTTTGTCCCCCTTACACAAGTTACTCTACAACATTGCTCGAAGGTTTATTTTACCACGAAATTCAAAACGTAGTGAGGTAAGTCTTCGAGATGCAACCATGATTTACTGTATGGTGAACAATATAAAAATCAATTTTCCTTCCTTGATGATTTCGCACTTAAATGATTGTATAGCCAAAAGATGTATGGTAGGCTATGGTGGTTTGTTGTCCTGGATTTTCTCCAAATTTGATGTTCCACTTGGTGATTATAATTTTCCAATGGGTCCCAGTAACATGATAGGTGCAAAATGTTTGAGCAATTTGCGCCTTCAATTAAATGAGGAAGGGATCCTTGAAAATGCTGTGGAACAAGTTGAGATTGATTCTGATGATGAGGAACAGGAGGAAGAGGAGAAGGAGAAGGAAAAACAGAAGGAAGAAGGGAAGGAAAAGGAGGAACAGGAGGAACAGGAAAAAGAAGTTGAAAAGGAGGAACAGGAGAAAGAAGGAGCTGGAGTTAAGGAACAGGAGGTTGTTCCTTCTGATAAGGAGGAAGAAGACAAGGGGATGGGACCTGAAGTTGCTCTTGATGATGACTCTAGGGCTGAACCCAGTAGTTTTCCCTCACCAAAGCCAACCACTCCACCATCCCATCATTTCCCATCACCACCACCATCACCAACACCAAGATCACCACCACCATCATTTCACAGACAAAGCTTTGATCAGGCAACCGTTCCTACTGCCCCCTTATACTCCATTCTCCTCAAGCTTGATGATTTGCAGGATCGCTTCTTCAAATTTCAAGATGAGATTCGTGTTTCCCTAGCCTCATTAGCTGACCAGATGACTCAAATGGAGGCTCGTCTTGGTGCTAAATTGGATACAGTGGAGGTGGAAACAGAATATATTGATGAAGATGCCCCTGCTTCCTAGTTCTCCTTTAATATCTAATTTCTTTGTCTTTTGGTACCAGCTGGGGTACACCTCTTAAACATTGTTAACTTTGTTAAACCTTTTTACATATGCTACTAACTGTTAGGTTTGATTAGTCATTGCTTATCATGCTTGCATTCATTGTTATTGCTTTTTAATTTGTGCATCCTTATTCTCTCTTTGACTATAACTATATGTTTAGTGCTGTGGTTTGATTGCTTATCTTCTTTTTGAATGATGTCAAAAGGGGGAATATTTGGCACAAACTTAAATAATGCTTGAGCATGTTTGAGATTTAGTTAAATATATTATGTTGGACTTATGGATTAAGGTGCTGGTTTGGTTTGTTTTTCTGATGTTTGTGTTGTTAGTTGTAAAGATTAAGATACTGATTTCTGGTTTTGGTTAGTTGTTTGTTTATGCTAATTTCTTTTAGCTCTGATTATGGATGATTATGGATTAAATCTACATTTTTCTCATTGTTTGATTTTATGCTGAAATAATATAAAGTTGTTGTTTTGATTATTTCTAGAGTAACTGGTATCATGATATTTAGTTAAGAAGAGTTGTTTTGATCTCTAACATACTCTTCAACATTGGTTTACTCTATTTTGTTTTTAAGTTTGTTTGAAAAGTTTGTCATCATCAAAAAGGGGGAATTTGTTGGACCTCTTGAGTTTTGATGATGACTACACTTTAGCAAATATGTGTTTAGAGATTTTGTGCAGGTTGATATCCGATTAATTGTGATCGTTGATAGTACCTATGGCTTAGTTCATGGGAATATACATGTCAAAAGGTTTCAAGAGATGCTAGAAGAGTATATCACGTAGGATGTAAAATGGAGACAGGAAGTCTACTGTTCCCAGGTTTGATGTTCTAGCAAGTTGGAATTTGGAGACAGCGCAGTGTTCCCAAACTGAAGTCAATTTGCGTTAGCTAATAAATTCTATCTTTTATTTTTTAGTTAATGTATTTAAATTAATTGGTTGCATTAGTTTATTAAAGTTAATTGGCAAAAAGAATTTCTAAAATTCCTTACGTGGTGGTTTCAAGATTAATTCCTTATTTTTAGGAGATAAACTTGGATCTACTAAAAAGTAGGAACAGCAGTTATGTCTTAATTATTTTTGGATTTTCTGAAAAATAATAAAATTAATCTTTTCCTAAAAATAGTAAAAATAACCATTTTCTAAGAATTAGTCAAAAGATAACCGTTTTTAGAATTAGTCAAAAGATAACCGTTTTACTAAACCGTTTTCTAAATATAGCATGAAGTTCCAGCCATTAATTTGGGGAACAGGAATTACTACTGAAGAAACTGCTACTTTAGGGAACAGCGGTTATCAGGGAACAGCGGTTATCAGGAAATAGCGGTTACTGATTGCCTTAACCGTTTGTTTGATTTATTCAAAGGCTGAAGTATTAACCGTTTTGTGATTCATTCAGCATCATTCATTGATCCATGACTAAGGATAATGGGTTGGAATATTTTTCTATTTTTAGAAATTTATTTTATTATAAATAAGCTAACTAGCTCGGTTTTTTAAATAGAGAATTAACGCATGCTTTAAGAGAAAAATAATTTTTGTGCGTTTGATTTTGAAATTCTA
>NC_080062.1:17721142-17731142 GCF_026212465.1 Amaranthus tricolor | reverse complement strand
TTTGGGAAGAAGCCATTAATGATGAAATGGATTCCATCACGGGGAATAACACTTGGGTCTTAACCGACCTACCTCCAAGTTGTACTTCTTGGATGTAAATGGATATTTACAGTTAAACGTTGACTTGATGGGTCCGTGGTTCGGTTTAAAGCAAGATTAGTGGTGCAAGGCTTTAGGCAAAAGAAGGGTATTGATTATTTCGATACTTATGCACCGGTTGCTAGAACTACTACTATTCGGCTCTTGGTTGCCTTAGCTTCTATCCACAATTTGTTGATTCATCAAATGGATGTCAAAACGACATTCATTTATGGTGATCTGGAGGAGGACGTGTATATCCAACAACCCGAAGGGTTTGTTGTTAATGGACAAGAGAAAAAGGTGTGTAAATCGATTAAGTCTCTCTATGAACTTAAACAAGCACCAAAGCAGTGGCATCAAAAGTTTGATGACACAATGTTGTCTTTTGGTTTTGTTGTCAATGAGGGCGATAAATGTGTCTATACCAAGTTCTATGATAAAGGAAATGGGGTTATCATTTGTCTTTATGTTGATGACATGCTCATATTTGGTACAAGTATAGAGCAGGTGGAAATGACAAAGGAATTTTTGTCATGATCCTTTTCTATGAAGGATTTGGGAGAGGCTGACGTTATCTTAGCCATTAAGATAAAAAGACACAATGGAGGTCTTATGTTGAACCAATCTCATTATATTGAGAAGATTCTCAAACGGTATAATATGTTTGATAAATCTCCAGTTTCCACTCCCATGGATCCACGTTAAAAACTAGCACCTTATAAAGGAGAAGTTATTTCTCAATTGGAATACTCAAAATGTAACACCCCAAAATTTCCGACCGCCTTAACGAAACCAAAACCATAAAGGACGGGAGGAAATTCTGGGGTGTTACACAAAGATTATTGGATCCTTGATGTATGCAATGACCTGTACAACGCCAGATATAACTTTTGCAGTGGCTCAGTTAAGTAGGTTTACTCAAAAACCTGGTCCTACATATTGGAGAGCTTTGAGAAGAGTACTTAGATACTTTATTAGAACAAAGGATTATGGTTTGTTTTATCGTGGAGATCATCCTGTTTTGGAAGGATATTTTGATGCAACTTGGGCATCCAATAAAGAGGATAATTCTTCTACATGATGGGTATTTATGTTTGGGGGAGGTGCCATCTCATGGGCTTCTAAGAAACAAACATGTGTTGCTGATTCTACGATGTGTTCTGAGTTTATTGCCTTAGCATCTGCTAGCAAAGAAGCAGAATGGTTAAGAAATCTCATGTATGAGATCCCTCTGTTGGCTAAGCCAATTTCACCGGTGGCTATCCATAGTGATACTGATTCGGCTTTGAACACGTCGTATAGTTAAACATATACAATGGTAAGTCAAGGCATATTGCACTAAGACATACTCTTGTGCATGATCTTATCAATGGAAGGGTCATTTCTGTTGACTATATTAATACTAAACTAAATATAGCGGATCAGTTTATTAAGCCATTGAGTAGGAATTCCTTCGAGTTTTCTGCTCAAGGAATTGGTTTATTATGCCCATGTTCAACACCATGAGCGAAACCCAATTCAACGCTAGAAGAAACATCTAGTCTTGAATTCAATGTGGATTGATCGATCATCAGTTGTTGGGAAGCAATTTTGAGACCCTTTAGTTGCTTTGTTCATGATGTTAAAAACGAGGTAGTAGAGTAGTCCCTCGAGTTCTCCAATTTCTAGAGTTTAGAAGATCTCTAGATTGAGTGCTTTATTCACAAAAGCATGGTAATCAGGAGAAGCTACCAATATAAGTTTGGGTTTGGCCGGCTCAACGAAATCAAGGGGCATACTTATGATTTCATTGAACTTATGAATAGATTTGGACAAATGGCCTTTAACGTGTCACAGATGTGAGTTTAATGACGTATTTCATGTGTACTACTCCTTCAATTGGTTTGATATATGTAACGGCCCGGGTTAAGTGACTCGGAAATTCATATGAAATTACGAACTCCGGTTCACTCTTTGGACTCTAAAGAAAAGTCTCCTCTAGGATCGTCAACGTTCCTTCGATAAAAAAATAAAATTAAAATAGAAAATAGTACCAACGTGAAAGAAATAATTCAGCGGAAGTTCTTACGTACAACTCGAGAGCCTAAAGGCCTCTTGATAATCTAATTAAAATAAGCGAAAGCGAAAAGAAAACAACTCTATCTCTTGTTACATAAATTCAGATTTTCTTTCTACTCATAATCTAAATACAAAAGACAAATGCATAGTCTTGATGATTAAGGGTTCTAAGTCGAGACCTCACTCCAGTCCCCACCTGCAATCAACCTACCAGTCGTCGTATGACAACACGCAGTAGGTTCCAAAGAAACAATCCAATACACGTCAGAGACTTCATACAAATGTCAAACAGGTTGAAAACAAGCAATGTATTTATCCTAGCATGCATAGGCTCTAATACATTCATTATTAGTTAATCCCAACTTGTAACGTTGCCCGTCCTGTTCGGGTCGTTCAAGTATAAATCCAAATCTTTTGGAGGAATACACTTGGGAGAGCTAATCCCAAGGCAACCACCGACCTAAGACGTTTTCAGGTCGTCAAAGGCTAAAGTATGCATACCCCCATGGTGACCGTAATGATCCAAAACTGCCATGGGAACAATAATTGTAATAATCCAAACCAAAATGCTAACCCCTTTGGGTAACATAATACAAACCAAAACGTTAACCCCTTTGGGTAACAAACACATAAATTCTCAATTTCCAATGATCTTCTTTCAAATTATTTGAGATGTCTAATCCTTATGTGATTTACAATGCCTTGATTAGAAATGAAACAACACTACTTGCACAACCACATATACAGTATGGTCTAAGCGTGTACCTTTACGCGCTGCAACCAAACGATGTTTAATCACGATAGAAATTTCGCCTTCTTATGAATCGAGGTCCTAATAACACACACAAAACGATCACGTATCAGAACGTGTTTACAAATTTAATCCACTCCATACTACTAAGATATTACTAAGACTTGAAAATTTTAAATGTTTTCATCCAATACCCAATAGTTCCAAACTTTAAATTTTAATCAGAAACTTGAACGGATAATTTGGACAGATTAGAAAATTCAAATGGAAAATCCGACTTTGCACTGCGTCCGGAACGCATCAATTACCTTGGGTACCAAATTTCATAATTTCTAACATCCAATAATATTTTTAATTAGTTTAAGCGTTTAACGAGTTTTTAACGCATCGATACATAAAACAACAACGGAACACGATTACGTTTCTGGATCAGCACCTTTACCGAGACAGAACTGCTGCTGCCCGAATTTTTTTTATTTTATTATCATTATTAATTTATATATACGTTATTCAAATTATTAACCCTTTAAATCCCCTGACCAAAATAAATCTAACAAGGCCACATTCACAACTACTCAGATAAAACAAACAAGACCAATTTTCTATCATACAACCACTTGATATTTCCACACATATATTAGCACACAAAACCCCCATCAACAAAGCATATAAGTCATCAAATAAAAGGAAACATGTCCATCCACAAAAATACTTCAAGGAACTTAAAATTTTCATAGATTATGATAATTTAAATTAAATACTTAATTCTCTTAACAAATTAAAATTTTGTAGAGAATCATATAACCAAATCACCCTGTTAAATCAACACATATATATAAACACAATCCTTCAAGCAAATCAATTTTGCTAAAGGATTTATAAATTCTTGGGTGATTACATTACTTGATCTATACCATTTAAATTTCATCTAACAAATTGTAATTTTGTTAGAGAAATGTAAATCATAAAAGAAATTTATTTAAATATCAATATAAACTTAATTCTTATAACAAATTTAAATTTTGTCAAAGAATATAAATCAAGAAAGGTTTTATTTATTTATTTATTTATAAAACAAACACAACTTAATCTTTTTAACAAATTAATTTTTATTAAAGGATTATTAGAGAACACTACATATACACAAGAAAAATAGTCAATCCTCCTTAAAAGTCATAGGATATCATCATACATAAAATATAATTTATCTTAGAAATCTTGTATATAAAATTTATAATTAACAATTCAATGAAACTTACCCTTTTATCAAAAGATTGGATGGAACAACAAATTTTTTTTCTTTGAGTGTGCCGAAATCAAATAGCAAAGGGGGAGAATTTTCTGAAGTTTTTTGTGTTCACTTGAAGATTTAGAATGGTGATGAAATCAAAGGAAGCTTAAGGATTAATAGGCAATTAAAACAATGATTTTAATGTGCCATAATACACAATTATGAGAGGAGTTACAAGACTCCTCCCATGCTCCACACAACCAGCCACCCCCTTCATTTTTCCCTAATTTTTTTTAATCAATTAATTAATTAAGTAATTATTATATTATTGTTAAAACAGAAAAGAAACTCCACGCGATAAAACTCGTTACCGTTCAAATTTAACTTACTTTATTTCTTATAATTAACTATGTAAAATAACATAATTTAATAATACTTATTTATTTTATTTTATTATATTTTTCTTTTTAAACTCGATAAATTACGGGGTGTTACAATATATCTGCTTAATTCATTCCGGATGGACATTAAGGGATATGATCAATTGTAAAGATGCGTGGTACTAGGTGTCAATTCAATCCGAAAGGACATTGGTATTGATGCATGAAATGGGTTGGAGATTATGGATCACGAAAGAAGAAAAGGATTATACACTCTAAATGGGGGAGGATTGTTGTCATTTGGAGCGTATAACGGTCATCAAAAATTATAATTAATTAAATTAAATAATTAATTTGAATAAATTAATTTGAGAATATCCCAAGGGCAAAGTTTATGTTTTGAGCAAAAAGTAGTGTTCACGGATCGTGAAACAACTCGCGGCTCGAGAGAAAGGAAGGAAAAGCTACTGCTTAGTGGAAACAGCAGGTCGCGACTCGCGACCCACGCGTTACGCACGGTTTTGCGAATTCTTCTTTGCAAAGTTAGTTTATCTGTTTGTTAGTTATAATGTAACTACCAATGGTTAAATATGGTTATATTAACCAGATATATTGGGATGGTTTGGTTCAAAGAAGACATTAGTTCGTGAATCAATCCTGTGTTTCATGGAGTAACATGTTACTTCGTGAAAAGGTGTAAGCTATTCTATAAATATAAAAGGCTTGTGTGGTTATTTTGATGATGCAATTTTTGATTTCTTTTCTTCTCGAACACTTTACATAGGGAACTTGCAATCTTCGATTGTAATTTTTCCGTATCTTCTTCCATTTAAGTTTTCCTTACATCATTCTAGATTCAGTGTGCTAGGAATTTAGTGCAATTCTTTTTATCTCAGAACATATTTCCGGTTTATTTCTTAGCACCTTAGTAGGAAGGAAATGATGTTTTAGGAAAGAGCATCTCGCCTAGAATTAATATCAAGTTCAAACAAAATCTTCTTGTTACTTTGTTCGAGATTGAAGATCGGTTTCTTGGAGTTCTCGGTGGTGTACATAAGCATGGTTCTTGATTATCATATGTAATTTTTTTTCTTCTACAAACTTGTAACTTTATTTCATTAATTATTTAATAATTAAAGAAACATTTTACAACACATTTTTCATGTTTTGGTTCTGTAGATGTATTGATTATTTAATTATGTATTAACTGTCAGTTTGGTAGTCGATATTCAATAACGTGAAAAATACTGAAAATTTGGAAAATATATTCATAAATTTAACGTTAATGCATGTTCTACTAAATTATATATTTATAATCACAAAATTATTACCAATGTATTGCCATTTAAAGCTTTTATATGATCAAGTTTCCATTAGTACAATAGGAATGAAAATTTACATTTTCAATCATAATGAACAATGTGATCGAAGCAATATTACAAACTATGAAACTAGGCATGGCCACGGTCTGGGTTGGTCCGGTTCCGTTCCGGTTCCATCCGGTTTCGGTTCCACCCGGTTCCGGTTCCATTTGGAACCTGTCGCGACCGGTTCCGGTTCCGGGCGGTTCCAAACGGTTCCTTGGCGGTTCATGAGGCGGTTCCAACTCACGGGACGGGCGGGTCGGACCATCGGTTCCATTTTTATTTTTTCTTTAAATATTTATATAATAAAAAAATACCATAATATTGCAGACGTACCTTTGATGATTGCTTGATTATTAGCGAAATTCATTGCTTGTCAAGTTGTCATTGTTATTAAAATATATAGTAAAAAGAATGAAAAAAATAAATTAATAAAAAACGAATCAATGATAATGTCGATAAAGATGATTAATAAAAAAAGAGGGAGAAAATGGACTTGAACCTAGTACCCAAAGGAATACTAAGCTGCCTACGTATTCCGAAAGAATCAAAGCCCACGTATTTCTTTGTCATACCTTTTATTTATAGTTGTTGAATGTTGATTTATCGTTGTCCTATTGATCCTATTCGTCTTCGTCATCATCATCTGGTTGGTTAGATGCTTCCGCTGACTCTCCTCCTGACGATGATGCAGATGTATCCATCATCATCCATGGATCATCATCGTCGTCTTGATCATCATCATTCCTTAGTCCTTGTGTTCGAATCTCCGCTTGATCCCAATCTTTCTTGCAAACACATATTTGAATACTATGTGGAGCAAGATGAGATCTCTTTTCGTCTAAAACTCTTCTACCTGCACTAAAAGCAGACTCCGACGCAATTGTTGACGCAGGAATTGCAAGGATATCCTTTGCAATTCTCGATAAAATGGGAAATTTTACAGATTTTTCTTTCCACCACTCTAAAATATTATAGCTACCTTGGTCTATTTCAAAGTGGTGTTTAAGATAACTATCTAATTCTAAATATGAGGTGGAGGGTGAAGAAGAAGATGATCCTACAAAACTATCATCTTGACTCATTATATTAGCTATTACCGAATTATAATAAGAGGGACATGCCGAAATGCTAGCACGCCTAGACGTATCGCGTTTTGGGTTATATACACTAGCGTAATAATCATAGAGTTCTGCTAAATATTTTTTACATGTTCCAACATAATTATGTACATCAGTAGGCGGACGATCTAACGATTGGTAGTAAAATCCTAGTACTTTAGTAAGGACTTCAGTTTTAAAACATGGGTCTAAAACGGTTGCAATTCCATAAATATAAGGAAAATCGGTAAAATATGTCTTCCATTTTTCCATCATATCTGCAAGAATCGGCTTCAAATATGGGTTAGTATCATCATACGTATGTTTAAGGAGATGATAAAAATAGTAATACACTCACTTATTACTAAGTGAACGTTCGGTTCATAAACATATGAAAAAATCTTAGTTGCGTGGTCATACGCTTCTAATATATTATGTGCACCTATAGCTAATTCCCAAGTGTCATCAGCTATATAGCTATCTGTACACTCACTATACAGTTGTGTTATAACTAGACGATAAGCAATCGCCTTTCTTAATAAATCGTTGGTTGAGCCCCAACGTGTAGGAGTATCTAATGACCAATACACTTTTTTTAGTTGATATTGGTCACATAATTGTTTATATCGTCTCTTTATCTTTCCAATCCTAATCCAGTTCACTATATCTCTAATTGGTTCTAATAAATCGCTTAATTGTTTTATACCTGCTTGGCAAGATAAGTTAACTATATGCGCACAACAACGTATGTGTAATAAGCTACCCCCAAGGATAAAACTAAATGCAGGTTCGTTATACAAAAGTTCTATACATTTATTGTTAGCGGTTGCATTATCAGTTGAACAACAAAATATCTTATCTAATAAGTTCCATTCTCTACATATCTCTACTAATCTATATTGTATGTTTTCACCGGTATGTCTTTCTGGCATTGTCTCAAAAGCAATTATTCTTTTTTGAATAATCCAATTTTGATCTATCCAATGTGCTGTTACACACATATAAGATTCTAAATGTGGGGGAGCAGACCAAACGTCAGTTGTTATGCTAGCCCTACCATTAAAAGATTTAAACATTTCAACTAATTCATAGCGCATTGATTCATATAATTTAATTGTGCGTCTTTTAAGAGTGCTCCTAGGGATTGCTCTATATTGTGGTTGCAAAGTTTTTCTAGTGTAACGCTCGTATGCCCTACTTTCACCATGGTTAAATGGCAATTCATCACAAATTACATACTTAGAAAATTCATCAATCATATCATTACGATTATATCTAAAAGGCATACCTGTGCTGGGAATGTCCCACTGTGTCTGTCGGCTTCCACTTGTGGTCCTGCTGCCGCTTGCTGCATGAGTTTCTTTTGTGATTCCATGCTTCTTTGCCAAATGTTTGTTAAAAGATCCCGTACCACCACCTAACACGTATTCACAAAACACAATAAATAAATTTTTATAAAATATGAATATATAATGTATGTATAAAAAACTTAAAAAGTATTTCTCTCTGGCGAAACTGTATGAAACTAAGGGCTTTACTCCTTGAATTTCACAAATTTGACAAGTGCATAAGAAAATATCTGGATTGTCGGTTGGTTCTTTTGTGAAATACGACCACACATGTGAAACAACTCTACCACTAGGAGGTGGCATTGCCGGAAAAGGTTGGCTTACTGGTTCATCTTCATCTAAATAAATAATTTAAAATTATAAAACTATAATTAAATAAATAAATAATTTAAAATTTAATTAATTTGAAGAATAAAATTATAAAACTAACCGATAGTTTGGAAATTGACTCGTTTACCACGAGCTTGTCTTTGTTGTTGTTCTTGTAGTTGTTTTTCATGTGATCTTGTTGATGACTGTCGAGATACATGTATCCCAATAGGGGTCGTTGGTTCCTCTTCTTATTCTTCTTCTTCATCAATTTGTATTTCTCTTTCCACTTCTTTTGCATAATTATGTAATTCTGGGTCATACCCTTCTGGATAATTTGGTTCATAACTATAATTACTAATAGAAGGTGTTGTTGATACCGACGGAGTAGAAGTGACCTTTCTTTTGGAGGAGCTGGAACCTCCTAATGATTTTGCCACTTTAGTATCTTTTTTTGAGGCTTTTTTCAAAAATGAAGACATGATTGATAATATTGAAATAATAATAGAATTAAGAAATAAATAAATAATTAATAGACTAATTATGTAATTAACTAAATTAAGAAATAATTAAAAGACTAATTATGTAATTAAGAGAATAATTGCGTAATAAAAGAATTAAGTAGAGAGAGTAAGTAGAGAGAGTAGGAGAAGAGATGAGTTGTGAATGAAAATGATTGAAAGTGGTGGGTATTTATAAAAAAAATTGCAACGGCTAGTTAACGGCTAGTTTTTCACGGTTCCGGTTCCATGGAACCGGTGGGTCGGTTCACCCGGACCGGTCCCGGTTCCGGTTCCATGGAACCGTTGGACCGGTTCAACCGGACCGATCCCAGTTCCAAACCGCGGTTTTTAGGTCTGGCTCATGAAATTTTTTTCCGGCGGTTTCACGGTTCCGCGGTTCGGGGCGGTTTGGAAGCTGTCGCAAACGGTTCCGGTTCGGTACCGGTTCGGTTCCGGGTAACCCGCCTCGTGGCCATGCCTATATGAAACTATACAATTTTGATATATGTTAGTTTTACCTAGATATGGAGTACGTTTTTTAAAGTTTATCAAGACAAGTTAATTGTATAATTTTACTTTTTATGTGTATTGAAATGTTTATCCGTAGCCAGGCCGTCGCCCTTTTCTTTTAATAAAATCATGTTTTAGTTTTCCTCTACTTTTCATGTTTCTATTGTATTTGTGTTTTTTTTTCTTTTTAGTTTTTTAAGTTGATTAACATGTTTAACAAGTTACAAGTTGCATTGGTCTATTCAACCAAATAACCTTTAATGTTTGAATTATCCATATTCAATTCGTAATTAGATTACTATAAGGAAATGTGCCAAAGGTGATATTATTTTGTTTAATTTTTCCTAATTAAAGAACTTATCAC